>NC_045135.1:357500-395516 GCF_000499845.2 Phaseolus vulgaris
TCAACAAAGAGTTTTCGCACCTTAATCAATACAAGAGGTCAATACCCACTAGCCGGCAAAAGAAAGCCCTCCGAGATGCAAGCAAGAAGGAAAGGGGAAGGGAGTCAAAGACGGATTGCCCTAAGCTAAGGGATTTCTTGGTGTTAGCATATGAGCACTTTCCCTCTTACCTTCGTCACCTTGCCTTGGATCCTTACTCGCTCTTGCGATAGGAATGAAGCCAGTGTCCCTTCAAGTCCGATCAGATGTGGCATTACCGGGTAACTTGAAATTTCATACATATAAGAAAAGCCTCCTGCGCAATTTCATAAGAGAAGAGGATAAAAAAAAACATATCTTATGATGAGCATCTATTTGAGTCGATCATTTCTAAGATCTAATTCCAGTTTATTCTTATGTAGTGGAAAGGCCTTACAATCTGAAGTTTTACGCTTAGGGGAAGAAATGTTCTTGGTGGATGCAGGACCTGGGACCCCCAGAATTTGTATGCAAGATGAGCCTACAGGAGTGCCAATCAACCGAGCCACCAGGTTTGAGAATAAGGTGGGATCCACAGATGTAGTGGCTGGTGAACCGCTTCTTCTTCCACGAAGATTCAGACAAAACCTAGCTTGGATGAAACTGAACAAGATTTGGCGAACGAATACAAAGGTAAAAGGCTTTATTACTTAAATGAAAAAACATAAATAAGTGAAGATCTGGTTGATTCCATTCTAGAGTCACTCAGGGAAATGACTCTCGATTGAGATCATGCCACCTTTTTTCTATCCATCTGAGTCTTTCTGATAGCTTTGGTCTTTTTCCCATGTCTTTCTTGGTTGGTAAACCCAACCGGCGATTTACAACAAACAAGTCTTTCTTCCTTTTTTTGAGAGCAAGAAAAGAAGCGGAACTACAAGAAAGCTTTCAGAGAATTCAACTTTATGTGGTTCAATTTTGACCAGTGCTTCACTTTCTGAAAATCTTGATGTTGTTGTGGTGGTGAAGAAAACCACAATCAGGAAGACACTCAACAAAGAAGTTCGGCGGACCGTTATGTGTCGTCGATTGAGCTTACAGAAAGGTCTGATGCTTATTTACCTTCAAATTTGCAGAGCGAAGGCCTTTTGCCACCAGTAGGGGAAGACCCTACCGGGACCGGGAGCAGCCTTCACTCCATCAGTAGAGGCTCCGCAATGAATGATGAGATTCAGATTGCTCCTTGTGATGCAGGGGACTCCCTATCAAGCCCTCTTTCTCAATTTGAGATAATCCCATTGATCAAGGAGAATCTTTATCTTTTTGCATTCGTTTTCTTAGTAATTTGAACCTTGCTGTTCTACATATACAATAGGGGGTTCATCAAGCAACATTTCAAATACGTGGAATTGGTAATTGAGTTCAATAGTGATAAGGGTCATAATATATATTTTTCCAAGTTTTGCGTGTCCCATATCCCATAAAGGAATAGTTCTGGAATTTTCCCAAAAGGAAAAAGAAGGAAGTCCTAAAGGGTAATCTTATATTGATAAGGAAGGATCTAAAAAGGATAAGGGAATCAAAAATGGGTTTGTTGAAATGGAGAAAAGGCAAGAACGATAAAGGCGACGGCGCACGTTTACCTACAAGGCGTATTGGTTATAACATTTGAATTTCTCTGACATTCCACGTTTCCGAAACGGATCCTATCAAATATTTTACATTTTCTATGATCATCTCTATTTTAGGTATTCGGGGAATCCTCCTTAATAGACGAAATATTCCTATTATGTCAATGCCAATTGAATCAATGTTATTAGCTGTGAATTCGAACTTTTTGGTATTTTCCGTTTCTTCGGATGATATGATGGGTCAATCATTTGCTTCATTGGTTTCAACGGTGGCAGCTGCGGAATCCGCTATTGGGTTAGCCATTTTCGTTATAACTTTCCGAGTCCGAGGGACTATTGCTGTAGAATTTATTAATAGCATTCAAGGTTAAACATGACTCCTAGAGAATTACCAAAATACGAAGTTCTCTTTTCTCCTTTCGTTCTCTTCTTTCTTTTTGATTTTGACTTGGTTGGCAGGGTCAGGGCCTTTCTCGCTGGGCGAGCGCATCCGATTGATTCTAAAGTCCTTTCCTAAACCACTTCCCGTTCAGTTGCTGAAAGATAGATAGAACCTTTCTAACTAAATGAGATTGAGTTCCACGAATATGCAAGCTAGAAAGATGCTATTTGCTGCTATTCCATCTATTTGTGCATTAAGTTCGAAGAAGATCTCAATCTATAATGAAGAAATGATAGTAGCTCGTTGTTTTATAGGCTTCATCATATTAAGTCGGAAGAGTTTAGGTAATACTTTTCAAGTTACTCTCGACGGGAGAATCCAGGCTATTCAGGAAGAATCGCAGCAATTCCCCAATCCTAACGAAGTAGTTCCTCCGGAATCTAATGAACAACAACGATTACTTAGGATCAGTTTGCGAATTTGTGGCACCGTAGTAGAATCATTACCAATGGCACGCTGTGCGCCTAAGTGCGAAAAGACAGTGCAAGCTTTGTTATGCCGAAACCTAAATGTTAAGTCAGCAACACTTCCCAATGCCACTTCTTCCCGTCGCATCCGTCTTCAGGACGATCTAGGCACAAAGTTTCACTTATTAGTTAGGAGGAGATTTTGCCCCCAGTGTATCTCGAAAGCAGAAAAAATAGAACTCATTCGAGAGAGCTTGGTGGTCTTAAGAATGGTTCGGGTGGGGGGTTCTCTTAAGAATAAATAAATAAGACGAATAGAATCTAATTCATGTTCATGCTAACAGAAGAGCGGATCCAATACACAGACAACTTATTTCTCAAAACAAAAAGTACTTGCTGCACTTCTTTCTCATGAAGCTGCTTTGCAAGAAAGGAGTTAGTTCCCTCCGGGGGTTCTGAGAGCCCATGCTTCCTACGCTCCAGCCCTTAGCCCTTAACTCCTTAGCACAAGCACTAAGTAAGCCCGTGAAGGCCTTCAATATCGCACCTACTAGGACTTAAATTTCGATTTTCGAAGAGGAAGGACTACTTCTTTTCTGTACGCTAGGGTCGTTCGGGCGGAAAACCGAGTTGCGTACTGGGTGAAGCTTAGTCCCCTTTGGACCTTTCAATCTCGCAACTTTTTGAGATTAGCTAGGGTCGCCCGCACGCTTTAAGGGTTGTTGAAGGTATTGCACTAAGAAAGACTCCTGCCGTTGCTATGCTAAAGGTAAGATTTTATTTGAAAGCCGCTCAAGCAATTTCTTTAAAAAAGAAGAGCAAGACAAGAAAGATAAGGCTCGAAAGCTGCGAAGTCGAGCTGCTCTAATCGAGCTGTGAAATCGGTGTGGTGAGGTATTGGAAGTGTTCAGCGAATTTAGATAAAGACACTAAAAAAGAGCACCGTGCTATAGCTATACTGGCGGAGCTTCAGCAAAACTAGGTAGGTAGCTTTCGCTAATGAGAGATGGATTTGGGGATTTGATTAGGTCTCCTAATTAATGGAATTCGTTTTCTCTTTATTAGTTTATTTTTAAAGCAGCATTCTCCCTTGACTCGATCTTTCATTGAATTATCGATAGAACGTTTATCAATATTCAGGAAGAGATCGAGGATCACAGCAGGATCCTATCTTATCTTTGTCAACACAGGACTCGAAGCCCCCTGCTCAAACTAGTAATCCTTCGGAATTGAAAATTCCTATCTTTCGGATTTCTTATATTCATTATAGTGGAGGGGAGAAGACTCATTTTGAATTATATTATCTATATAGGGGGGGAGCCATTGTGAAGCCTAGAGAGGCGGAAGCGGCAAATCGCTTCTACCGAGTTCCACAACAGCAGCTTAGCTTAGTAGCTTCACTCTTTCTACTGGCGTGGCGCTGCTGGATGCTTCTTATCAATAGAACAGGAAGAGGAGTAAGCCAAAAAGAAAGACCACCAAAAGTAACGACCACCAAGATACGCATAGTGATTCGATCTTTTGATCACCCATTTTTTGAAAACCATTTTGGGGGGCTTCAGCCTTACACACGGAAGATTGGATTGCCTGAATCACGAGTCTTATATACTGTGTTACGATCACCTCATATTGATAAAAAGTCCAGAGAACAATTTGAAATGGAAATAAAGAAAAAATTTCTGATCATAAAAACAGAAAAGCATGAATTGCGCAAGAAGTTATTTCGGTTAAAACGCCGTGCGACTCGGAGGACATAAGACTTCTTGGTCAAGCCAAAATGCCGGCAGAATGCTCCTACCCCACCATGCCTGGCCCTTGACCTTACCTTAAGAAATAATAAATGGGGGTATGAAGCGTGGGAAAGAATGAAGTGTCTGATACAACAGGTAACCTTCAGGAGTGGCGGCAAAGCTCTTGATTGATCAACGCGAGTGAACTGTGCTTAGACGCTTCGTAAAACCGCACCGATCTACGAGAGGAGCTGATGGATGAGTAGGCTTCCCCTTTCGATTTACGGAATGTGATCTGGGACACGATGGGGGTTTGCGTGCCTCGGTAGGAAAGAGATCACCGGAGTATAGCACAAGATCGCCTTTTTTTTTCTTGCTGCCATGGGGTCGACCTGTAAACAAGGTAAACCCAATGGGAACCAAAAACGGGAGGGTACCACATTGATTGACATTGGGCAGAAGACGATCCAAAAAGCGAAGGCTCACCCAGCTGAGATCGGCAGTGAGGGATGCTTACCTTCTGATTAGAGAAAGGGGCAACCTATCTTACTAATAATAAAGGGGGTGGCATCGACTGGGGTTTTACACCCAGTTGGTGTAAGGGATGAATCACCCTTTGCGGTCGGATTGCCAGAAATGGTGCCGACTGTCCATGAGGCGAACAATCGGTAGCGAGATACAGATCCGGAGAGATCTGGGTCTTCTATCTCAACATTTGGTTGTTTAACCTCACTCCACGACACATGGAGTCCTATTTGTTTGGTTTGGTTAACTAGGTGCCCCCCCACGACTGATGCGACATTCAGTCGTTTAGGCGAGTTTTGGTGTTTCTTAAGATAAACCAGTTTGTCAAATGAATCCGGTTGGATTCGCAAATGTCTTATACTTGAGTATTGACATTGGAGGGCGGTGATCTGGAAGCCATCCCAGTGGAGGTTAGTCCAATGACTGACTTCTGCATCAGGTACCCCGGATAAGGAAAGACATTAAAATGAATTTTTCCAGGTATTTGTTTTCCAAACTGTTGTCTCTTAAGACCATCAAATGGCACAATATTTTGGAAAATATTATTAGTATTATAGATACTAATAATAGCTACCGACGGTCTGACCAAGGAACTCTGTATAGGAGCATACCTCGTAGCCAGGTAATTCAGTGAAACCGACGATCTGGCCCTCCCTCTGTTTACTGCTTTCTATCTAAAACAAGCAGCTACTTGCTGTAAGCAAGCGTATGCAGGGGTCAGTCAGTCGCACAGTTTATTACCTGTGGCCAGTGTCTCTGACGACCCTCAGATTATACCTTCCTTCCATCGCAAAATGATTATGAAGAAGGATCAGAAGGCCGACTTATGGGTTCATATATATCTGTCTTTAGTCTTTGTCGGGCTATTCGCCTGGCGAAACGGATTGACAGATCGATATTGAAATCGATAGTCACCCCTTCCACCGGTCTGCCAAGACAGTCTCAATTCAAAAATGAGATTGTCGCTTTATCTAAAGACCTGATCCTAAGGTACTGTCCTAGTTTTCTCTCAACTCCCTTGTGTCAGGGGGTACGTTGGGAGCCAACTTGGAAAGCGAGACCTTAGTGGAGGCCGTAAAGGTGAAAAGACGCGTGGAGGAATATTCTACCCTACCATCTGCGTCATGAAATCGTTTGGTTTGTACATCAATAGCCATTGTGACTATGATGCAGGGTTTCCTCTATGGTCCCCCTTTATCCGATACCCTTATGACCAAAAGAATTCAGAGATATCTCCATGGTCTACAGAGACCGCTGAGAGTACCATCCACTCTCTTTCGGGTCTAGACACTTCGGTGAGTCTATTGACTAAGGCTCCCCTGGTAGACTATCGCAATCTACCGAGGCTGGCGCTGGTAAGAGACAGATATTCGCCATAGGTCACTTTGTGAATAAAAGGGTATTGAAGCCTCTTCATGATTTCCTCATGGACACGCTTCGGTCTATCCCAATGGATGGAACTTTTCATCAGCTCCGACCGTTCGTTGGATAGATGAAAAGGTTTCAGTAAGGTTTATTCTTTTGACTTGAAGTCTGCCACCGATAGGTGGCCCCTCAGTCTGAAGACTAACCTTATTAGAACTTTATTTTGTGGTCAGTCTGTTGGAGATTGTTTAGATGCAATCTTCAGCAGATCTATGAAGTACCCTTTCTTCGCTCAGTTCGAGGTGTCGTATTCTTTAGAGTAGGACAACCTCTTGGCTTTCTGTCTTCTTTGCCTCTCTTCACTTTAACACATCACTTAGTGATGTTTTCTTGTGCAGAGAAGGTGTACCCAGGACAGCGCTTTACTAGGTATGCCATTCCTGGAGACGATGTTTGTATCGCCGACGAGAATGTGGCCTCTCTTTATCGCCAGACAGTAAATGATCTAGGTCTCGCAATAAGAAAGGGGGTGAGATAGGCGACAGGTAGCTTGCTTCCAAGCCGGCCCGGCCGCGAGGAAGAGATCTTTGCCGGTGCTGACTTGGATCTCGGGTGACGGAATAAGGCGCCCAGAAGCGACGAGCAGTCGCGGTCGAAGCTTGGCTCTAGGCGATAGGCTAGCAGTAAGCTTGGCTACAGCGAAGCGCTTACCGAGAAGGATTCGTTCCTCTCCCAGCAAGAGGATGCGCGCCTTCACTTCAAAGAGCTAACGCGCTTGACTTTACCTACCAAGGGGGCTTTCTCAGGGGGCTCGTTAGCCGTTGTTTGGGTCGAGCTCAAACCGAGCCGCCACTTGAGCCGTATGCGGGGGAACTCGCACGTGCGGTTCTTAGGGGGGAGAGCTAGTAGGAACCATCCTATCCCAATAGCGAATATTTGGAGCTCAATATGAAATCCTATTTTCTTGCAAGACCCGTTCGGATAAGGGAAAACTCCAGAGATTGCTTCGAAGTAAGATCCTTGCGTTGACCCTTTCCTGAACCAGAACCGGGGGGAGGGGTTGAGAGGAAAGAAAAGGGGATCCCAATTTCCCATCAATCAATAAAGTGAGGGCTTTCCGGACCTTCCCCACCCCTCTTTCCATTCTTCCTTCCCCTCTCACTCCCCCTTTTTCAAGAAAGAAGCCCCGCTCCCTAAGAAGGGGCCCCTCTCTGATAAGGAAGGAAACGAAAGAATCTCCATTTTATGACAAATCCGGTCCGATGGCTGTTCTCCACTAACCACAAGGATATAGGGACTCTATATTTCATCTTCGGTGCCATTGCTGGAGTGATGGGCACATGCTTCTCCGTATTGATTCGTATGGAATTAGCACGACCCGGCGATCAAATTCTTGGTGGGAATCATCAACTTTATAATGTTTTAATAACGGCTCACGCTTTTTTAATGATCTTTTTTATGGTTATGCCGGCGATGATAGGTGGATCTGGTAATTGGTCTGTTCCGATTCTGATAGGTGCACCTGACATGGCATTTCCACGATTAAATAATATTTCATTCTGGTTGTTGCCGCCAAGTCTCTTGCTCCTATTAAGCTCAGCCTTAGTAGAAGTGGGTAGCGGCACTGGGTGGACGGTATATCCGCCCTTAAGTGGTATTACCAGCCATTCTGGAGGAGCAGTTGATTCAGCAATTTCTAGTCTTCATCTATCTGGTGTTTCATCCATTTTAGGTTCTATCAATTTTATAACAACTATCTCCAACATGCGTGGACCTGGAATGACTATGCATAGATCACCCCTATTTGTGTGGTCCGTTCCAGTAACAGCATTCCCACTTTTATTATCACTTCCGGTACTGGCAGGGGCAATAACAATGTTATTAACCGATCGAAACTTTAATACAACCTTTTCTGATCCCGCAGGAGGGGGAGACCCCATCTTATACCAGCATCTCTTTCGGTTCTTCGGTCATCCAGAGGTGTATATTCCCATTCTGCCTGGATCCGGTATCATAAGTCATATCGTTTCGACTTTTTCGGGAAAACCGGTCTTCGGGTATCTAGGCATGGTTTATGCCATGATCAGTATAGGTGTTCTTGGATTTCTTGTTTGGGCTCATCATATGTTTACTGTGGGCTTAGACGTTGATACCCGTGCCTACTTCACCGCAGCTACCATGATCATAGCTGTCCCCACTGGAATTAAAATCTTTAGTTGGATCGCTACCATGTGGGGGGGTTCGATACAATACAAAACACCCATGTTATTTGCTGTAGGGTTCATCTTTTTGTTCACCATAGGAGGACTCACTGGAATAGTCCTGGCAAATTCTGGGCTAGACATTGCTCTACATGATACTTATTATGTGGTTGCACATTTCCATTATGTACTTTCTATGGGAGCCGTTTTTGCTTTATTTGCAGGATTTCACTATTGGGTGGGTAAAATCTTTGGTCGGACATACCCTGAAACTTTAGGTCAAATCCATTTTTGGATCACTTTTTTCGGGGTTAATCTGACCCTCTTTCCCATGCATTTCTTAGGGCTTTCGGGTATGCCACGTCGCATTCCAGATTATCCAGATGCTTACGCTGGATGGAATGCCCTTAGCAGTTTTGGCTCTTATATATCCGTAGTTGGGATTCGTCGTTTCTTCGTGGTCGTAACAATCACTTCAAGCAGTGGAAATAACATAACAAGGGCGAACATTCCTTGGGCTGTGGAACAAAATTCAACCACACTGGAATGGCTGGTACAAAGTCCTCCAGCTTTTCATACTTTTGGAGAACTTCCAGCTATCAAGGAGACGAAAAGCTATGTGAAGTAAAAGAATAAAAGGTCGCCGACTGCTACTAAGAACCTAACAGAACTTTTCAAAATGTGGGTTCCAACGAAGAAGAGTTGAGGACCAACTTCGAATTGAAGAGTTAGGAAAGCAAGCTCAGTTCAGAATGGCTACTTACCAACAGAGGATAGCGAGGTACTACAAGGCCAGAGTTCAATTTGGAAATTGGATCGAGCTGAGCCGGAGCTGCTCCTACTGACTATGACTGGACAGCAGTGGACTCTTTCTCAAAGTCTGACCCTGCCACCTATATTTTATTGGATGAAGCAACCATCACTGAAGCAATGGATTTAGTAGCCAGCTCAACTCCATTTAACAGGTTAGTAGCGAAAGGTAAGGCGAGTGGACGAGAAGAAGGAGCAAGCCCTATTAAGTGAAGGGAAGAGAATCAAGGCTATTTTACTTTACTAGACTAGCTACCGAGCTGACTCAACTCAAGGAAGCCGGAAAGAAAGGGCTTCAAGACAGCTTCGGCAACATAAACTCGAGCTTAGGAATACGGAAGAGAAGCGGATTCAACTCAATCTTAGCCTAAGAGCGAGCAGTTCAGAGAAGAGAATCAAAGGTCAACGGCCAATGGAGGATTTCCCCCCCCCGGATTCATCTTAAACCGACCGAGATGACATCCAGCACGAGAGCAAGAAAAGGAAATGGTCTCCGTGCAGCTTCAAGTCACGCCACTCTCACATAGAATCATGGTAACATCTGTAGTATATATAGTTTCTAGAAGCGGAATGCCAATCGACACTGGTAGCCATCGGGATTGAGTTCAGCTGCTTTTGACGATACTGACGAATGAGTAAACGGAAGAATGAATCAGATGAGCTCCAGTCTGGACTCTCATTGGTCAAACAGGCGCAACGGGCCAAGAGAGAATAAAAGGACACCAGAAGAGCAAGAAAAAGAGCTGTATGATAAGAGTCCTTATCCTACCCACCCCATTTTTTCAGTTTATGGGAGTAGCAAGAACAGCTAAATTGAAAAGGTGAGCCGCGTACCAAATAGCTCGATCAGCTACTTCTTTTTTTCAGTCCGGTTGACGCCACTCGATAGGAAGAAAAGAGCATCAAGGTTTTTCGAAGGCTTCAAGCCCTGTTTCAGCGGAGAGCATGGATTCCCCTGGCACCTCTCTTCCACAGGCACGTTTCAAGAAGGTGCCTACACTCTAGTGTACAAAGTGGCATAAAGTTATTCTTTTCGGGTTCGGTCAGGAGGGACAAAAGAGAGATGCTTTCTATCAGTCAAAAGCAGATACCGCCCCCCTCATGCTCCCACGGTCCGCTTACCGAGGAATAGAAAGGGAGGACCGGGGGCCAGAGCAAGTTGGGTTGGGGTATAGAGCCGTAAGCGCGGTGGGGGGGTGACAGAGGACGTGCTCGTACGGTTCAAAGAAGGGTATGATCAACTCGTTGATTGTTGGGAACTTTCACTCCTCTATATTCGAAATATGCCTTTCTAGGAGCATTACGATCTGCAGCTCAAATGGTCTCTTATGAAGTCTCTATTGGTCTTATTCTTATTGTGCGCCTTGTGGTGAGCGCGTTTGGATCCGCGAAGGCAATCGCTCGGATGTTCCCCTAACCCAACCCGGGAACGGACCGGAGGGAACCGCAGCATGGGGAATGTCCGCGTCTCGTCGCAAGGCTCATTTTTCGTTTTTGGTCATAGGGCGGATTTATCTGATCAAGGGCCGGGGCACAAGGGTCCTGGTACTATCCAGGTGCGAAGAACCCCGGAGGTGACTGCAATGAGCAGAAATCTCACTCACCGGCCTAAACGACGAGCAAACACTCGAACGTGAGAGCAAGGGATCACCTAACGAATGGACGAGCTCCAAGGAGGGAGGAGGAAGGCAATAACCATGCTTTCAGAGAAGTGGCGGTCCGAATCTTATCTGAACTGCGATAATAACTGACTAAGCCATGCCATAAGGGTCATTCTCCAAACGGGACGGGGTCAAGCCTTTCGATTTTTTAGTAGGTTGGGTGACAGATCGGCCATAGGAGTACTCCGGGATATAAACCAGGGCAACCAATGTCGAGCATACGACGATGCCGCCCGTTTTCATTTCGAATGGAAGTCCCCGGCAGAGGAAAGGGCTGAAGGTGATGGCGCGTTCTGCTTCTTATCTAGAGAGGGGCGCTTCAATCGTTCCTATTGGGTCGTGCGTGGCAGCTGGTATAGATGAATAAAGGCGGGCCGCTTGAACGGGAGGGAGGGACCTATTCTCTTAATATAATAGGCGGCAAAGCTGAATAGGAAAGGGGCCGAGCTGACTGATGAGTGCCTTTTTAGCCTTTATTAAATGAAATTAAAAAAAAAGGGCTCTCTCATGTGAAGCTAACATGGCTGGCTACATACAAGTATAGCCAAATCAAGATGAGACGTGACGGACGGTCAGAGGCCGCAGCGGGACTATCATAGGAAAGCCCGGCCCACGCTAGCTAACATATAAAGATATTCCCGGATCGGATAGCAAAAGTCTCTATGTGAATCTCTTACCGACCAGGCCAGGCCGAATCGGGCCACCACTTGGGATGGGAATGGCTCAGCCCATATGCATCATTTGATGAAAGCACTCCAGTCGCTTCCTCGAAGTGGCTTGTCAACCACGCTTTCCCTCCCTCAAAACAATGCTCCTCACCAACCTTAACGGCCGCCTTCCTTGGGTTGGGCAAGACAGCAATGAGTAGTTCGCTCCAGGACCCCACCCCCTCGAGAGCAGGATGCCGGCCGAGATGGAGCTGGGAGCCAACCTAGACTTTCCTGGGGTGGGGCTTGCCTTGCCCCAACATCTAAATAAAATGCGGGCGCCGGAAAGGAACCAGCCCAGCCTCTTCCAGAAAGCTTTGCTTGGTAGGCGCTGCCTATTCACTTCACTCGGACAATGCTCTAAACACGAAAGTGTGACGCCCCCTTCTCCCATGCTGAGTCACAGGCAGCGCCTCGGAAAGCGCGGACGAGCCACATGCAGGGAAACTTGCACGTGTGGTTCTGGCCGGGGACCCCGGTATACTGTACTAATATGTGTAGGTCCCCGTAATTCGAGTGAGATTGTCATGGCGCAAAAGCAGATATGGTCCGGTATTCCCTTGTTCCCTGTATTGGTTATGTTCTTCATTTCTCGTCTAGCAGAAACTAATCGAGCTCCGTTTGATCTCCCAGAAGCGGAAGCTGAATCAGTTGCAGGCTATAATGTAGAATATGCGCGGGATGCGATCCTTAATAGTCCACTGTTGGCGGAAGCCAATGTCCCGGGGTCCCGGGGACTCATTCTGACTGAAACAAGGGGTGGGTCTTTACCAACTTAAAAATCGAAGATTTTAGGTAAGCCAAAAAACGTGAGCGCCCCTACGCGAGCCTTATTGAATTGAAAACTCAAGTAAATTTTTTATTCTATCTATATGTATTCTATTAATGCGCTCAAGCATGCGAAGAAAGCAACAAGCGAGAAAAGCCCTTTCTATGTTATTAGTAAAGAGCTTTTCTTGCTTGTTTAGTAAAGTCACGCTTTTCATTTTGATAGGAGTAGGTGCTTGCTAGGGGCAGGGCACTCTTCATTCTTCATTCGAAACTCATGAATGTCGGGTCGGGGGTTTCTGCCTTGTTATCAAAAAGGGAGTTGGGTAAAGCAAACTCCCTCCTTGGACGAGCACGGGGCTTAGTCAAGTAGAACCGGGTTGCGCTGCTTGATGCTCCGATCGAAAACAAATCAGTGGGGCCATGCCGGTACGACTGAATATGCGTTAAAAAGGTAAATCCCTCCCCTACGACACCAACCAAAAAAACCGGGCCGAACTTATAACAGCCCGCCCGCTTCCATAGAACAATATCGTGGCAACGTAGACCTCAGTGGTCATATTGGATCTTTGGGAACCATCACAAGTGCGGCCGGCCTATATTTAAACGAGAATGCCGTGTCGTCCAGCGGAGCCTAGAAGAAGGTGACTCGCGCAGACAGCTGACTCCTTCTTTTCAATAGAAAGGAATAGCCAAACCAACCCACCCAGCTGGCTGGTCAATCTCAGAGATCTTATCGGCCGGCAAACCGGAGACGGACGACCACGGTCCCGACCTTATCAGCACCGGAGGTGTACTAATCAATGAACCCCCGAAACCTACTTTCTTTTCTTACAAAATAAACCAAGCCTAACCGGTCACGACATGTTGTTGATATTGATTGAGTTTTAGGGACTTTCGCTTACTAAATCCATCCATAAACCTAGACCCCGGCGACTTTCGTAACCAAAGCGTCAAGACAACAGCCAAAGGTGACCTTTGGATTCTTAAGTAGGTAGGGGGCAAAGAGGAGCACGTAGGAATGCCGACCACTACATAAGCCACTGGTGGCTGAGAGAAAGCGAGCAGCACCTTGTATAGGTTGGGCGGAGCTTGAAGAAGCGAGCCCCTATCAGATCAGAGAAAGCCATTGCGCGCTAGCCTAGCTAGCTAGCGTTTTTCAGCTGGCTGTTATGTTAGTTGTAGCGCAGCCTTCCCTACCTTCTCTCACTTCGGAAAGATTTCGCAGTCTTTTCTTTGGATGACCTGGTCGAGAGAGTACGATACATCGGTGTAAAAGATGGAGTGGGATCTGTGAGGTTGGTTATAGTAAGGCCTGGCCGGAAAGTGTTCTTGCCTCTATCATTGAAGGAAAGGTTGGTCAACAATTTGGAGAGTTTGCTTCTACACGGAAACGAAGACTTTCGAAAACAAAGATTAAACCGGGAAGAAAAAGGGGAAAAGTAAATAAAGTGCGCATATGGCACGAAAAGGAAATCCGATTTCGGTAAGACTCGATCTGAATCGTAGTTCAGATTCAAGTCGGTTCAGTGAGGGCGACCGCGAAAGTCACCGAATGGGTCAGTCTTTTCCTTCAGTTTGTCCTATATATGTTGAATAAAAAAGCTTGGGAGGACGTTGCAGATGTCCGGGACGGACACGACTTCTTCTAACGCTAGAAGACCACTGGAAGACACCCGGGACCAGAGCATGTCGTGAAAGAAGCACACTGGGCGGGCGTGCTTCGACCGTGTCTCCGGGGCACAGTTGAATGTAGATATCATGAACGCGAGGTGCAGGATACCAGGCCGAGAAACCCGGGCAACCACCCCCTATGTGCCGATCGCTAGCGCATCCAGGGCCCCGGCGCCCAGCGGAGCTGGAGAGGCCTAGCCTGATCTGAGAAGTGCTAATTCGGTTCGGATAGACTTCATTCAAGAACGCCGCCGCCCCTGGAATCAATAAGAAAACAAGTGCTAAGTTTCAGATCAGTGAAGAAACCGAAACGAAAGAATAAAGAGACCTTTATCGCTCGGCGCCTAAAGCGCACTTATGCTCCGCTTCAACAAATGAGAGTTTTCGGTGGAACCGGTGAACCACGCGAGCTGGTTAGATGCGTGGGACAGAGGGCTCATAGTACCTGCTAGCGCAGCTATGCAGTGGAAGGGAAGGAGCCTAAATCGACCCCCTTCTTTTTCATTTGAAAAAGAAAAAAGCAGTACAAAGAGATTAGACTCTCGGATGAGACTAAGCAGCCACCAACCGTTCCTTCCGACGCGCCCCTTACCTATTTTTTTATTAATACCGAAAACCTATCTTAAAATGGAGCCTAGTTTAGGCTGTCAAACAAATGAGAAAATTGAAAATTTTGAATATAACCACCGGTAGGGATATGGATGGAGTCTCGCTCAGTAAAGAGAGTTGTAGATTCGTAGAAAAGGAGAGGAGCCTTGACTTTCTATGATGTTATTAGTCAAGAAGCGCTAACGCTGCAATCTTGCTAAAGCAAGAAGCGATAAACTTTACTTTGAGAAAGAAGGTGCTTGTTGCCGCTTTCTTTTTTAGTTTTTAGTAAGTAAACTTGTTTTGTTTTATAAGGCGAAAGGTTGCTATTTGAATCATGATTATAGCGTTAGCGCTTTCGTTTTCAATAAGTTTAGGCTTTACTTATTCGAACCGAACGATAGCGGCTTAAAGCTAAGCCTATCACGAGCAGCGTCGCTGCTTGATCGGCGGGGAGAAGCATCTCAAAGTATGGGGCAAAGGATCAAGCGCTTTGACTTTGTCTCCCGGGATTCACCACAGGTTGGGTTTGAGAGCCGTGTGATGGGTGACTATCCAGCACGGTTCGGAGAGCACTTTAAGTCTGCGTAGGTGAATGGAAGCCCCTCTTGAAAGCAAGAAATAAGCGGCTATTACCACGGCGGAGTCACCATTGACTCTATTTATTATTATGGTAAATTAATGTATCAAGATGTCAATCTGAGATCTTATTTCGGTTCGATACGTCCACCTGCGAGACTAACCTTTGGCTTTCGTCTCGGTAGGTGTATTCTTATACATTTTCCCAAAAGAACATTCATTTATTTCTTTCTTCCCCGTCGACCACGACGACTGAAACGACGCAAAAAATCCAGACCCGGAAAGGAGAAGGGCCGGTGGTGGGCATTTGGGAAAGTCGGGCCGATCGGGTGTCTTCATTCCAGCGACAATACAGAAGAAGAACGAAACGAAGTTAGAGGCCGGAGGGCAGGGAAAAGAGTCGAGTCGATCAGGCTCGACGACCGGGAGAAGCAAAACGAAATTCGGATTTGGCCGAAAAAGAAGCAACGCTATGGATACCATGACCGATCACCATCGATAAAGAAGAATCTTTCTAAATCACTTCGGGTCAGCGGGGCCTTCAAGCATCCGAAATACGCCGGGGTTGTAAATGACATAGCGTTCCTGATAGAAAATGACGACTCCTTCAGAAAAAGGAAGTTATTTAAGTTCTTTTTCCCCAAGAAGTCCCGCTCCGACGGCCCGACGAGTCATCTATTTAAAAGGACCCTCCCTGCAGTGCGCCCCTCCTTTAATTATTCGGTCATGCAATACTTATTGAATAGAAAGAACCAAATGCATTTCGACCCCGTCGTAGTTCTCCATCATTTCGTGGCACCGGGCGTGGCTGAACCATCAACGATGGGGGGAGCGAAACAGGGAAGAGGCTTAGATAAGAGAATACGTTCTCGCATCGCTTTTTTTGTAGAAAGCTCGACCAGCGAGAAAAAGTGTTTGGCCGAAGCCAAAAAGAGGTTGACCCACTTCATTCGCTTGGCGAATGATCTTCGCTTCGCGGGAACAACAAAAACAACCATCTCGCTCTTTCCTTTCTTCGGTGCTACCTTTTTCTTTCCAAGGGATAGAGTGGGTTTTTATAATAACCTTTCTTTTGAGGATGCCCGGGAACCACTCCTAGGAAAATTAAGGATCAAATGTTGGAACCTCATGGGTAAGGATAAGGTAATGGAATTGATAGAGAAATTCATAGACCTAGGTAGGATAGGAGAATGGATAAAGGGAATAGAGATGATTATAGAGATCATACTGAGAAACAGAAGAATTCCGTACGGGTACAACTATTATTTGAACGAAGTGAAAAAAATGCGATCTTTGTTGTCTAATAGAACAAACACGAATACCTTAATTGAGTCGGTCAAGATCAAATCTGTTTATCAAAGTGCTTCTCCGATTGCTCAAGACATTTCTTTTCAACTGAGAAAGAAAACAAGATCATTTCGTTCAATTTTTAGTAGAATAGTGAAGGATATTCCATTAGTAATGAAAAAAGGGGTTGAGGGGATCCGTATATGTTGTTCAGGTCGATCAGAAGGCGCAGAAATAGCTAGAACTGAATGCGGAAAGTATGGAAAAACATCTCATAATGTATTTAACCAGAAAATCGATTATGCTTCTGCGGAAGTATCTACTCGTTACGGAATCTCAGGTGTCAAAGTGTGGATTTCATATAGTAAAAAAAAAAGGGGACGTGCTATATCCGAAACGTACGAAATTTAGTAAATATCGTAAAGGCAGATGTAGTAGGGGTTGCAAACCAGACGGAACAAAACTTGGTTTTGGAAGATATGGCACTCAAAGTTGTAGAGCTGGGCGTCTTTCATATCGAGTCATTGAAGCAGCGCGTCGGGCTATAATCGGACACTTCCATCGTGCTATGAGCGGACAATTCCGAAAAAATGGTAAGATATGGGTAAGAGTTTTCGCAGATATCCCTATTACCGGGAAACCTACAGAAGTCAGAATGGGAAGAGGAAAAGGAAATCCTACGGGTTGGATTGCTCGTGTGTCCACGGGACAAGTCCTATTTGAAATGGATGGTGTGAGTTTGTCAAATGCTCGACAAGCCGCTACATTAGCGGCGCATAAACCATGTTCGTCAACCAAGTTTGTTCAGTGGTCGTAACGTAATTGGTTAGTGGGGAAAAACCAGGCCGGGGTTCAAAAGATTTAGGCGAAGGGTTTGTTCCTGAACGAGGGAAGTGGAAAGACACTAAGGGAGAGGGATATACTCCTTTTTTTTGAATCGCCGAAATTGTACGACTGTTCCAGGCGTACGACCCGGATACGTTACGGTTTTTTTCAGGTACTCTTTCCTGTGATTGTATTGGATATGAATCTTTATGATCACAAGGTGGTGCTTGGGCAGGTCTTCTCTTCTTACGTTCGGACGTGACAGGGAAGCCAGGAGGTCCAGGGACATAGCCGACCTATGCATTCCCCATCCAGCACTTAACCGACGAAAGAGAGGGGAACGCAGCCCCCGCCGCCATATGAGTCGGAGACTATTATAGTTTGACTCTTGTGGTAAATTCCATATGTCTTTTTTTGTTTTGCCGATAATAACTTACTGGGAGGGTGAATCCCAGGTTCCACCACAAGAAAGAAGGACAATGGGTAGTTCCCTACGAGGAAGTGCTGCCAAAAAGGGACTACTCTACATCGGCCGGGATTGGACACTAGTCCTTCAAGTCTTAAAAGATCGGATTCAATCGATTATTTGCATTCAACTTGAACAATTCTTGTGACAACAGAAGGAATTCCTTCGTTCCCTTTCTCAAAGGCAATAGGAAGATATCGATTTCGAACAAAAAAAGGCAATCTCGAGTACAAGCCAAGGAGAAAGACTGCCATCTCAGGCATACCATCGACAGAGTCAGGAAAGGACAGGCAGAAGGCGCGCTAATCAAATCCTCTCTTTAAACTCTATCCCTTCTTGGTCCCAGCTAACCAAGCTAATTCCCAGCTCCCTATGAGCTCAGAGTCGCTAACGCTAAGAGGAAGAAGAGCAACTTCCATCATTCCCATAGTAACAAGGGAAACCGAACCGTTAAGCCGAGTCCTTTTCTTCCCCACTGCTTCGACTTCATTCATACACTTGTCAGCTTTGTTAGCGAAGGCAAGGTGTGAAACGTTGTCTCCACTGCTCGTGAAACGGAGGAGACTCGGTCAGTATAAGGAATCTTTCTCGAGCTCAGGTACGGGCGACTCAGTCACATGTGCTCGACTGAATATGCAGCTACGGAAGGAACTGCTAAATCCCTCGTGAGACTCCAGTTCCGGTCAATCGTGCTTGTCAGCCTTCATCACCACTGCTTTGGCGACCCGGCTGAACGAATGCAGTGACGCGACTTGTGTTTCGAGGGGTTTTCCGCAGTGGAACCTGTCAAGTTAAGTCTATGAATCCACAGTGGGACGTTCTCAATCCAAAGTGGACTTTTGGTTAAAAGCCTAGACAAAAGGTGCCTAATATAATAGCGTAGGGAGACTAATTGGGTAGCGAATCCCATACTCAGCGAAACCAAGCCCCGGGTGGTAGCCTAATCGAAGAAGTTTAGCTTGTGCCCAAGCCCACCTTTTTCTAAAATCTCAACGTGGGATAGAGGGGGTTTAGAACCCTCGCGTTAGGCTTTCGAGTTCCCTGTTTGAGAGAGCTCCTTTACCTGGGCTCTCGACGCTTATAGGCTTGTGGTATAGTTCGTACTCGTATCAAGCTGTGGTCTCCGTCTCTTTCGATTATTAGTAGGTAGGGGCATTCAGTGAGATAGAAATTCCCTGTCTTCAAGTGAGATAGAAACCTATTCCCTTTATGACTTAAAACAAGCTGACCTCCGCATTTGGATTCCTATTAAGGGCAAGAGTTAGACTTGTCTATTCCTACTAAAGGAAAGAGAAGAGTGACTTAGCTACCAGAGCAGAAGGCCAGAAGGAATCCTTGACTTACCTCTAGGAAAGATCTCTTTACTTACGACTCTTTCACTTTATTTAAGGTGGGCGGGAAGGAGATATTCACTGACTTAGAGCCTGTTGGAGCCTTCGGAACCTTTACGTCTATAGGGGCTCCACAGGAGGGAAGAGATAAAATGAAGACTATTCGCCGAGAGGGAATTAAAGCAACTTATTTCCCCAAGGGGGAAAATCGAATGTGTAAAGGGCTAAATAGAGTAGAGGGGGAAAGGAAGAGATTGAACCCCCTATCTATAAAGATTAGAAGTTGGATTCCAAACCTTGCTTTTCTCTAGAATTGAGAATCTCTCCTACCTAAATGTTCCTCTCCTCTGATTACAAGCAAGATTTTATAAGAATTGGAGGATCTATAGAGCTCGAATTCAAGGCTTGCTATGAGGCCTGCATGCAAGTCTTGAATAGATATTTAATAAACTCAAAAATATCTTGAGAATCTCCTTGCAGCGAGCGCTGTTTTCTCTTTCGACCCTTAGGATTTTCCAGTATAAAGTCTTATGAGAAGAATTCAGTTTCATAGAGCT
The DNA here is from genome assembly GCF_000499845.2 of Phaseolus vulgaris. Lineage (NCBI taxonomy): Eukaryota > Viridiplantae > Streptophyta > Magnoliopsida > Fabales > Fabaceae > Phaseolus > Phaseolus vulgaris. The sequence goes on from NC_045135.1 coordinate 377,013, forward strand.
GAATAGGCAGCTGGAAGTCAACAACAAACATCTGTTTTCTGCTTTCGCGGTCGAATCTACGATCCTCGGCCGTCTTTCCCTTCTGACTATGCGAATGAACCTCAGTGCTTTCCATTGTTTGATTTTTTTTCCCAATGTTAGAAAGGAACAACAGAGGAAAAGGCTGCCCAAGCCAACGAAATTGACTGAAATACATTATTTATTGGGGGACTATGCCCTCGGGAGAAAGACGTTCTGATTGCCTCTCAATGGAATTCCTCTTCGGGGGATATTTATTTCTTTGAGAAGAATGCAATTTCAATAGAAGAATTTAGCCAGATTCAGAATCAACATTAGAGAACCAGATCTTATGGATTATCCCCCCTTTCTCTAATATAATAATAAGGTAAGCTCGTTGAATCCTCAGAACTAAAAAAAAGAGTTTGAACTCTCTTCGTCTTCTTCTTTGTCCCCATTTCCAGCTTCCTCTCCTTCATGTGTCCCCCCCTTTAAGGCTGATCAATTTCCATCCCCTTTACTTTCCTCCTCCTCATCAGAAATTACTGTTATTGGTGTCGTAAGGCGACGCGATCCCGGTGTCTCGTCACTTTGACCCCCCCGTTCTCCTCTCTCGTTCTTCATGGCCTCAAAATAAATAGAATCTCTAGATCAATAAATGGAAGAGAAAGCATATCAAGCCCAATGTTGGGATGGAAGGCTTCTATTATTTATTTACTTCACCCGTTGTTGTCTCGGGATCTTGAGTCCTTTCCTCTCCTTGATTTGTATTAGTAGGGCGTTCTTCATATCATGAAGTTGTCCAAGTCAAACTCTTATTCTTGCGGGAGAAGGTTCTGGTAAGCTCGTCAGGTGCTGGCGTAAGTAGTAACTCCTAGCGTTGCTAAAGCTTTATAAGGCCTATTCTCGTTATTCAAACGGTATCACAGAGAATCTTTCCGTTCTTCTGGCAAGGGTTTGAAGAGGGGTTTGATAGCTAGGAAAGTAAAGTCAGGGAGGAAGGCGCTGTACTATTGGGCAAGTAGCGGTTGTAGTCTCGGCTTTATTGTAGCTTTGGGGATTTTTTAATGCTACTTTAGGATTTAAAAAAAGGCTTCAAGCTAAAGTGCAAGCTGAGTAAACTTGTTCAGCTTTACTGCAAGTCTAAAGAAAGGGAAGGGGCAAAGTCCACTCGCTATTAGCTCGCAACAATCTCTTCACTCGCATAGTAAACTGCGCTCGCCCTAGTCAAATCCAGATCTTGTTCCTTTGCGAGCGGAAGTCAGAACGAATACAAAAACTCCTTTCTTTTACGCCTTATTAGTTATGAAAGCGGATCGCTTTGTTTCTAATGAAAAGGAAAGAGAAGGCGGCTGTAGAGATAGAGTCTTTACGGGCCGGTAGGGCAAGTGAAACATTCTATCTTTGTCAGGCTTAAGGTAAAGGGCATGAGAGAAAGTGATTGTTTCCGGGCATATCGATGGGAATAAGAGCAGGCGGTAAGTGAGGCAATTCCTTCCGGTAGTGGATGCTGGTGAATCAGAGTCAAAAATCGATCTTTTCGGAAGCGAAGTCGTAACTTATACCGTGAGAAAGGTATGAAGTAACTCGACTTATAAGGATAGGAGCGAACGCCCTTATGGATAAATAGATAGAACCGTTCTTTCTTTGCGGTTACGGTAAGCAAGTCTATTAGTACACAACACTCGTTTATAATATAAAAGGCGAATAACTTACTTTACTGATGAGCGTGAGAGCGATGCGCTTTGTTTTTTGGTTTTGAACTTCTAAGAGCTTTTAAGTCGGAATGAAAAGCTAGTGCGTTAAGCAAGCTTGTTTGTTGTAAGGCTATCGGATTATAGAATTCCCTCTTTCTTTTTTGATCGCCCTACTTCTAAGGATAGATAGTTTAGGGAAAGCAAGTGCTGTGATGAGATCTGTCTTTCGGCTTGGTCGAGGACACCATTACCTTGTTGCTCGCATCGTGATCGATGTAGATTCTTCCTGTCCAGAGCCCCGACCAGTCTTAACTGAAAAGCTTTCAGACCCCTGTGTGAGCTAGTTATACTAGCAACTTGCTGTGTCATGTCCGTTCTCGTTACACATATGATATGGTACCTATTTATCCTGAGATCTCTTTTGCTACTTGTGCAATCACCTCTCACGAGGTTGAAGCTGAGCCAAAATCTGTCCCACTAACCTGGCCAATCTCTTGGGTGAAATGTCTGGGGTGACATGTGCATTCCGAAAGATTTCCATCATTTGTTCTCGGTGGTGCTCTTAAGTGAAAAGAAGACCTTCCGCCTACCTCGAAAGGATGCTTTTATTGAGCTTGTTTTTGTCCCCAAGGTAAAATGGGTTCAAAAAGAGCTGCTGCTTCTGCTTCACCTTGCTTGGGGTTGGCTCCTCAATGCGGACTGGAACTTATCTACTTCAATAGTTCGCTAACCACTCGGAGCAGTTTTGCAGTTAAGGATATCAGCTAGTTGGTTGTTTGGCTCCTCGATCCGGACTGGAATATATGGCTCTTCGATTAGGACTTTCAGTAGCTTTTGGGGACAAAAGAGCAGGGGTAAAGCCCAATGGGCTCATTGCTAGTGAATGGAGGAAGGCTAGTTTGAGTTTGGTTGGTGGAGATGGATCCCGGGGAACTAATGTGCCATTAATCCCATCCCTGGAACTCCATCTGAGTGGTTCCCCTCAATAAGGACGAAAAGTAGCATAAGCGGATGAAAGAGTGGACCTTTCAATTACATCGAACCTTGTTGGCCGATAACTCGATGGTATCCGCTCATGGATGGTAGTTGACTGATTGGAGTCAGTTTCAGCCTTTCTAGTAGTTGGAGTTTGTGGAACAAGTTGTAGAGATCCCATCGTTTCTAGTACTTGTGGAGAATCCACACCAGTCAGAAATAGCTTTAGTTGTTGTTGGAAGTGACCTAGACATCTTTCTATTAATAGGTCCTTGCCCTTTTCTTCCGCTAGGTAAGTTGGGAAGTCCTTAATAAGGCAGGGGAAGTCGAGTCCCTTATCTTTGACAAGCCTCGATCTGCGCTTTCGCTTTAAAGAAAGAATCGCTGAAGACATATTATTTTTTTCGGTTGAGTAAGGGCTACTTAACTCCTATCCCTCTGGTCGAGCTGCTCCGCTCCTCTTCTTTAGCTTCTTCTGTAATACCTATAGTTAATAGCTCTAGCGGCTGCTTTTTGAGATACTAATTATATTGGGTGGGTTCATCTACGACCAACCTCAAGAGGTAGACCTGCTTATCTACTCCAAAAGTTCGCCTTCAGCTCACCTTGGATACTCCTCCAACCCTTGGTCAAACGCTTGAAGATAGTCCCACACGAGCTATTGTCCTTTGATGCTGGATGCGCTGGTGTAGATTGATTTTCTGTAATTGTAATAGAATAGTAATATAATAATATAAGTAGTGCTAAAGTCGATGCGCTAAATGAGAGTTCGAGGTGGGATGAGTAAATTAGCTCGAATTGATTAGTGCATCTGCTTCTATTTTCGTAGTGAATCATAGCGACTCGTCCCGTGTCAATAAGGTCTGAGGAAGGCTATGAGCCAGGATTTAAGCGCTTTGACCACTGCTCATGGTCCAAGGGAAGTGGAATGGCTTGGTACGCGCCTGCTTTTGAGAGCCTTTCTGCTGGTTCCCTGAGGAGGCCCCCTTTTTCTTCGTTAGCATTTGATTTTAAAAAGGCTCAAACCGAATGGTCAAAGGCTGGGAGTATTGATGGGAATACCGGGGGTTCGTCATTAGTAGTGGGGAAGCCGTCCAATTCACCATGTAGACAGATTTGTAGGTACGGCACGTAGTCTGGGGTACGGATTTACTTACTATTCGAAGTGGATGACTACCTAGATTAAAATGAGGATTCAATCTTTTGTGATAGTTATCATGGGTTGAATTGAAAAGGGTCTCTTTTCAGTATCCTGGTATGTCCACGCGAGCACATTTTTTGACTATTCTCTTGGCTTGTTCAATAAGTTATCTCCTCCAACCTGCGCCTATCGCAAGGACCTGCGGTGCTTCCTCGGTGCCGAGAATTGTCTGTATTATTTATTTTTTTGACAGGCTTATCGCCTGCCTCTTTGGTGTGAGCCGAAGTGAAAACTAACTCCCCTTCGACTAGTTCCTTAAAATGCTTCGGGACTTTCGCTTCATTTTCTTTTTTTTGGTGCCTCGTCTCTCCCCTTCCTTTACCTTTAGGCATTACTACCCTGCTGTGCTCGTAATCAGCTGAAACCATATACAATTGGAATTGAATTAGAAGGCGGCTTTCGAAGCCATACTATTTAAACAAACTGGGTCGCTTTGCCTTCGTCGCCCATTTGCGTAGGCAGCCTCTGGTCCTTACTTCGATCTACCGCCTCTTCCTGAGTCTTTGATTGATCAGGCCTCTCCGTCTTATCCTATAACGGGCGAAGAAAGAAGTCCATTCCGGTCCAACTAGGTGGGCCGTGTAAAAGTATATCGTAAGTATAAATGAACTTCTCTACCTGCTCGAGCATTCGGATACTTGATCTGCACAATCAAAAAAAGGACTACCTTTTTTTTGTTTATCATAGGAAGACCGTCTTCTGCTATCCTCACCTCTTAGATACTGCTTGCCTTAATGCGCGATTTGTCTTACACCTATCACGGCTTATCGCTACCATGAATACCCAACCACGCTGACTTGCTTTTTCTTGCTTACCTCCCATTAGCCATTAGCTAGAAGTCATCTCCGTCCTGCAGCTTTACCCCCATGCAAGAGTGCTGTTCATTTTATTTTGGTCGGGAGTGAAGTGCCAACTTACTATGTTGAGCCTTGCCTCTAGCCTTTAAGAGAATAGAGTAGGTAGAAAAGGGATGACTAGAGGCTCAAATCAAGCACCAAAGAATGCCCCAAAAAGAGCCGACTAGCAGGTCTTTGCCATTAAGACAAGCAGTAGCATTCACAGAGGATTATGATTGGGGGAGAAGGACGGAGGTCAATTCATTCTTTCTAGTCCTTTTAAGCGATTCCATTATTTCCAATATACTAGTTAAGTCTTTATCACTGACTCAATAAGCACTATAAAGGGAAAGTCTGCTTGGCTAACCTCACTTATTCTGCTTCGGATTAGGTCCCTATCTGTACAACAAGTGTGCACACCTAAATCAAAGAAGGCGGCTTGGGAATTCGCAGGAGGATCGTAGGGATGAATGACTGTGGAATGAATATGATATCGAGAGATTGAAGTACGCTAAGTGAAGTGGTCAATCTAGGCTTTACTCTTTGTGTTCTCACTCAATCATTAATAAAAAAGATGGAGATTTCTCTGGTATACAATCGAAAAGCAAAGTGCTTGAACTTCACCAAAGTAGGTGGAGAGGATTGACTTGCTTTTCAGCTGGAATGGTCCTTGGACGCTTCTGGTAATGAAAGGGTATAAACATACGAATAAGCTGAATCCGCATTAGCAGACACTGGGGAATCCCCAACTAGAGAATGAGCTCTTTCATCCGTCGAAGGAGAAGTCATCATCCGAAGCATTACGAGATCAAAAGAAAAGAAAGAACTCAACTTGTTCAAGTAAGTCTAGTCAACTCCCCTCACTCTATCGAGTCAGTAATCCATTCCCTTCGAATCTAAGGCTCAATGATGGATCCGGGCGCTTTCCAGAGGCGAAGACTTAAACTTATATCACCTGGCTCCGGGTGGACCATACTCCACCTTTCGTCCAGTGGGTAGCTCCTGCCCCTAGCTCAGACTTCTACTTAAAAAAAGGTGGTTGGACCTATGCCTACTATGTCTGTGAGGAAGTTGGGCTTCTACATCTTGATTAACCGGGTGACTCGTGGGATGAAATAAGAGTTCATTCTGGATAGCATGGCCTGGGCTGGGGATCTGGGATCTATTCTCAGTCTCCTAGTGGTGGGATGGTAAAGGGCAATGTCCGGTTCTGGCCAAGAGATGTCTTTGCTCCGTCCCCCTTCTTGTTGGTTGGCACAAGCCCTTGTAGTAGTAAGTCTTTCCTCCCCGACGGTCTACACCAGGTATGAACTCGATTGAAACGGGGATCAGAGCAAAAAAGGCCCTTTTCCTTTTCTACTATGCTTTGAGCCGCTTCCGGGAATGGTAAGACTTGCCTTTGCCCTTACTCTATTAATAAGGAAATTCCCTGGTGTTCACTCTAGTTCCTAACTCATTTACGCTGTAGGCATAGAGCTATTGGAATGCTTTCATAGGCTAGGGGGGGGATAACTCTTCATTAAGTAACTAAGCCCCAAGGCTAGCGAAGGAAAAGGAAGTTACATTAGGGCAACAACTCCTTACTCGAGGGTGAGAATAGGAATCGAATAGATTGAATCAGAAATGCACTTAGAGAGAGGCTGAATAACCTGAAGAAGGGCTACCAAACGTTAGCAAGGCAAGGTTCGTTCGGAGCGAAGAAAAGAAGGAAGCAGTCCTTCCGCTGCACGAGCATCGACAAAGAGAGAGTTTAGATCAATTAGCCAATCCAATCACCAGAAAGAGCGAAAGGGAGATGAGAAGGAAAATCAAAGAAATATAAAAGCACTAAGAATCCCAATCCCAACTGACCCAGATAGCATATAGTGAAGTAGATGCTTCATTCTTTCAAATAAAGATCTACCTAAGAGGTGTATGCATTCAGTAAAGATGAAGTAAGCATGTCCCTTCTTTGGCAAAGGCTACTCGCTCGCGGTAGACTTTGCTAGCTTTATTGCTGGCTCTAAGCCTACCTCCTTGACTACATCCGGATAACCGCCTGCCTGTCTTTACAGAAGAAGCAGTGCAGTAAGCGTCTCCGGACATAGAAAGTAGGCAATCACTTTCACTCCGTTAGCGGTGTAGGTTTCAGTCGTAGTTTCTGGTATCGACACAGACAGTGGGAAATCTCTATACGATTTAAGTAAGTGTGCAAGACAAAGTATAGTTTTTACTTTGAGTTCCTCTTTTAATAAAATAACAGAAAATAAGCATTCCACAGTCGTAGGTACTCAATTCAATTGGATTGAACTGCTTGAGCTGGAGCTTTGGACTCGACGAGGGGGTGCTTGCCCTATTGAGAGTCTCTTCCATTCTCTCTTCACCAGACAGATAGACAAATAGGCAATCCGATAGAGAGATTAAGGCTTCCTCACTATCAGCAAGCTCCCACAGGCGATGAATTCCGACTTCTTCGCTTTGTAGCCATACCGTATAGAGTGAACTATTCAAAGGAATTGTATTGTATGGGAGTAGCTATATTCAAGCAAGATAGCTGCGGATTCTGTTCATAGAGAGCCCCATTCCTCACTCACAAGCTCTTTCTCAGCCCCAGGTTGAACCTAACGAGTGCATTCAGTTTCATGTCCAAAATAAGTTGAAATTGAAAGGACGTACAATCGGCGAGAAATGAAGTTCCTTTACTTAGGGCTTTAAGCCCTTCTTGCCCTAAGTCTAATCCCTAATCATGCGCAACACATGGACTTGAAGTCCTGCTTTCAGGATTGGATGCTCTTTTGAGACAGCTTTAAATAGAACATAGAGCTCTGCCCTTCTGGCTGTCCTAACGAGTTCACTGCCTTAATCCCTTAAACGGAACAGTGAATCGTATAGCATTAGTAATTATTTATGTCCGCTAGTCAGGAATGGAATCGGACGCTACGAATACGAATTATTGAATGGGGGGAATTTTCGATATTAGACAAAACAAATAGGGCACTAGAACGCTATTCTTCCTCCTTCCCCGCTTAGGCCTTACTTAGGGGCTTCAGACATTAGCAGTAAGACTTCCGCAAGGTAGCAAAAGAAGGAGCAGCAGTGGAAATCACAGTAGTTGTAGCAAAATCATTGGCACGCTAGGCCCCTTCTCTAATCTAAGAGAAAATAGGGTAGGCAGGCTACTTGAATGGACATCTGAGATGGCATCAAGCCGAGCACTAAACAGATCTGGGCTGCTAGTAAGGAGGGCAGTGAAGCCTTCTAGCATAAGTGATGCCTTCCCAAGGTCTGGTCTCTTCGGGACCCTTAAACTCGAGGGTTGGATAAGCAAACCTGGCCAAAGAATCACTATTTCGATTGAAGCTCTGCCGCGGTGACCCAATTCTCATATACAGATAAGCGAGAATGCCCTTTCTGACACGGCTGCGTCCTCACGAATGCCAAACTTCGTAGCTCAGCTCATCTGGGATGACCAAGCTCCAGGGAGGTTTTCTTGATGACATGGCGGGCTCCAAGCTACACCCTTCTCTGCTACCAAATCATAGATCTTCCAGAGAAGACAAAAGCGAATAGACCGTTACCCTACCTGGAGCTATAGCTACCCCTAACCCTTAGCCGGCTGTTCGCCAGACTAACAAGTGGAGGAGGGAGTTCCAAAGCAACAGTGACTCATGCAGTAGACAAAGTAATTTCGACTCAAAGATAAAGGAAATCCCATTGAGTAGTTCCCTATTTTTGATATCATAAAAATGAAAGAAAAAAGGCTTCTTTTGTCAGTTAGGTTAGGTGCGGAAGCCCAGTATGGGGGTTGTGTACAGTGGATGTTGTGGGTAGGGGGGTACCATCTTGGTTCAAGTGAATGCATCTGAGTTAGCAAGCAGGTCGGATACAAGAGAAAAATAATGTGATCTTCAGGTTCTGAGTGAGCTAGGCAGTAATTCTCCTACTCCTTTCAATGTCTGCTCCTCTTATGGAAAATAGTAAGTCGGACTTAGAATCTGCTTATTCAATCTCTTGTCCAGAGTAAAATAGAACTCCACCAGGGCTGTTGGCTTTCGCGAAGCAAGAAGGATTTATAAATGCGCTACGCTAATCATCACCATTGAGTGCTGGAGCAAGAATTCTATGAAAAGGGGAGTTAGACTTTCTAAAAAGCCACTTAAATCGAGTACATCGAGATCTTCGGATTTTCGGTATACAGGTCGCGCATCAGTCCCATATGTTCCCATCGATACAAGATTCGGAAATGATTTGTTGCAATCTTGGCTTTGACTGTGGAAGGGGAAGGAGATAATGTCACTTTTTTTGAAGGGGGAAACCAAAAATACCTAGACAGCGAAAGTCAAAGCTAGTTCCTCTTCCAATATACTACCGCTACCTTAATCCTATCAAATATTTATCTTTATCCTTTGAATTACTCATATATATCCTATTAATTTAATTTCGCACCGGAAACGATTCTAGGAGAAGTTCGAATCCGTTCCGTTCGGATATTGATCGGTCTTGGTTTGACATGGTTTACGCGTTACTGGTTCCCGGAAGAGTTAATCTCTCCATTAGCTAAACCCTTTCTTACCCTGTCTTTGGACTCGTATTTTGTTTGTACACAATCAACGGAGGCCTCCCCGACATATGTTGCAACGTCTTCAATAGCATGTTCTTACTTCGTCTTTCCCTTAATAAGTCATCAAATTTGGTGCTTTTTGATCCCCAGTTGCTATGGGGAACAAAGGAGGAAATACAATCGATTCCTCTATTTAAGTGGTTCTCGCTTCTCCTTGTTACTGTTCCTAACTCTTCCCCGGGTAGTTCCCAATGTTTGGTACTTTCTATACTTCGTGGGTGCAACATCAACAAATTCGCTCATGATCAAGTTACAACCTAAGATCTATGACCATATTATGCTAACTGTTCGTATTTCGTTCATTCCATCGGTATGCTCTCAGGTACCTGTAATTGTGATCTGTTTGCCAGAACCAAGGGGTCTTTCTGTGGAAACCTTCACGAACAATCGTCGTTTTTTTATGGTTTTTCCGCTTCTCACAGCTGCTCTTTCCACACCTCCGGATATCTGGTGCCAAATCGTCGCCCATTTCCTTATTTCTTCGATAATAGAGTTGACTATCTTTGTGGCATCGATTGTACAAGTTCGCGAAGAGGCTGGACGAGTGGAATGAGGGAAAGCGGCTCGATTGACAAAAAAGAAGAGTAGCCCCCGCAAAGTAACTATGAATTCCCGAGCAATTCTCAACCAACATATGCGATTCATTCCCGTATTATAGTACAAATCATACTTATCAATCAAGCAGTTAGGAAGTCCTAGACTTTAAGCCAGCCGTCCATGCCTGTTGAAAGTTCCTTGCCTCTTGTGCCGTGCGTGAGCTGTGCCCGCTTTTCCCTTGCTTGAAAGGCATCCGGGGAGGACGTCAACCGGCTAAATAATTAAGGCTCGACTGAGTTGTTTCGCCCGGAACTCCATCCATCCTGGGAAAGTTTACTAAAACAGTAGTTTCGAGCGCTGCTATAAAATAAGTGTCTTTTGTTCCTGGGAGTAAAGTTGCTAAAGCTTCGATTCTTATTCTTTCCTTTGCCTGATGTGTATCGCCTGTTTTTCTGTGCTGTGTCAGTGTGGTTCATTCGTGAATCATATCCCAATCCTTCTATCAGTGAAAAGATCGAAGCTTGCTTTGAAATCAAAAGGAATCGGGCAATCGAGATGAGTCCTGGTGAACCTCGAGAATTGCATAATCAAGGTATCTTCTTTCCTGCTCTGCGAATAAGCCAGTACGCGAGGACATCCTATCATCCTTGCCTTTCATCCTAGTATGAGTCCTGGCCTAATCAAAGTCAAAAGGACTCTCGTTTATTTTCCTTAAAAAAGCCATCGATTCCACTTATTTCTGCCACTGGCTTGCTCTCTTCGGTCTGCCGTCAGTCTTCGATCGGTCTATCGAGAGTAAAGGTCTATCCGATAGAAACGAATGGCTCTTCCACCCGTCCTTCTAAGGAGCTTATTGTTTAGCAGTTCTATCACTGGGAACTACATATAGTAAGGCTTCTATCTAGAGGTCCGAAGATCCAATCAAATTCAATTTTGCGCTTAGCACGCGGAGAGAGTTGTTTTGCCGATCCGTCTTTTGTTTGTTTTGAGATCTTTCTTCGTTAGATTAGATCTGGCTTTCAGGATTTGCTAAATTATATAGATTCTGGATAGAGATGAATGCTTTGTTTGATCAATTGATGTAGGTTCTGAATCCAAATCAGATCGGTCAAGGCGGGGCATCATGAAGAGAGATTCTATTGTTGGCTACCTATCGCCCCCCGTTTGTTAGGAATCCTCAGTGGCGAGCCCCGACTTGCTTAGCCCTCAGAGGCCAACCCGCTCTCCGGCGAGGATGCCCTACTGAGTCCTTCCTCATATCTTTCTATCTTGACTAGTTAGTTCAGCTTCTCACTCCGCTCTGCCGTCACTGACTTTCTATCTCTTAGGCCGTGGTCTGTCTTCCCTTTCCATGCTCGTACAACCAAGGGATCCCCGAGGCATCTTTCCCGCTCAGCCCCTTCCTCTTTCGGGCCTATGATTTAGGTGCCTACGAATTTCCCTTCTTCTGCGAGTTGCACAATCACTTCTTTCCCTTTTGCCTCTTTCTTTCGTGAGTCTGATGACACCTTGATGAGGATAATCAAGAGAAGAAAAGGGAGATATAAATTGCATTCAAGGTAGCATTCTCGGTCATCATTACGGCTTGGCCGATGTGAATGGAAATGCACTCTCTCATCTTAGGCAAAGGTTATCGAAAAAGAGAACGGAAATTAGAAGAAGAGCAAAGAAAGATGTCAGGCCATACTTATTAACTTGACGAGTAGAACTTCTTAGATTAGTTACCCGGGATCTGAAAGAAGCTTCATTTCTTTGCGCACCGAGATCACTGTATTCTTACTGCTAGCAATCAAAGGAAGAATGAAGATCGAGGAACCTTGTCTTCATCCCAGTGCTATTCATCCCGAGATATGCCTTGAGAGGGTGTTGAAAGATGAAGTTTCACTGGTCTGGTCACATACGAGATTTCCTGCTCACTCTTTTCAAAAAAAAAGTCGTTTATATTTATAAAGGACTTAGTCTGAAACGTTGTATGAGTGTATCATCTTTTTGTTTGAAAAGTTATTTTAGGTTCTTATCTTAGTAGCACGCAATCAAACTCCTGCGCTAACGAGCAAGGCTCTATCTTCTCCTTTACAGTCGAGATTCATACCTCGGTTGACTAACAACCCTCAGTGATGTTATATTAAGGGGCCGATAGTAGTACACTGTGTGGGACGGAGTAAGGGCCCTTACTAGAGAGTAACATTTCGGTCCATTCTTTTGAGTTCCGCCTCCCGCGGTAGACTCCTTTCTATTTTGGATTCAGCATAGTAAGGGCTTTGTAGCCCTTTTTCTTGCAAATCCCGCAGGATCCGATCAAAAGAAGGAACCCCATACTTCTTTTCAAAGGATTGGACCACCTCCTCGCCCCTGAAAGGCCCCAACTTGCGCATCCCCTCCTGTTGACAGTAGTAGTGCAGACCCTGCTTAGACATGCCTTGATGCGAGGCTGGTCCACGGCATTCGATTAAAGAAAGTCAAATCTTTATTTATAGTTAATAGATTATTGTCATAAAAGCAGAACTGCTAGCTACCTACGGAGAAGAAGTGAGAGGTGCCGAAACTACTGCCGCATACCAAATGAACAACAACCCAACCCGGGAAGAGGAGATTTTACCTGAACTCTGTCTCTCTTCCACTCCTTAAGGGCAATAGCGACCCCGTATAGAATAGACGTGCCAACGGGCGATTCTTCTTCAACTAGAAATCGAATATGAAAAGGGCGAACTTACTGAATAATCGGTGACTCAAGCGCTTTTCTGGTAACATATTCCTCCTCCCTCATTAAGTGGCTGCACACACCGACGGGTGCCCGCCCCATTTACCCAGAGTAATGAGACTATGTATAGGTATAGCGGTCACTTGACCGCCTATTAATGAGATAGCTTCAAATCCAAGGTTTTCTCGAATCAATAAAAAGAGAATAATAAGGTCAAATCTTGCTATTCCACCTGAAGGTATATACTTTAGATATGATCAATCAGTCCAATGGGCACCTGAAGGCCCGGTATAACTTACTTTACCAAGTAAGCATCTACGCTCCAGACTCTAACGAGTCAGTACTTCGATCCTCTCCTTAGCGTAAACACAAAGTAATCAATTTCCTGTAAGTCGAGTTACTACTTTCCTTTCCAGATACGGATCGTATCAGCTCTTCAAACCTGACTCTCAGTCACTGACTCAAGAACGAATACCAAGACAGCTGTTCCCTTCTCCTACTCCTACTTGAATCAACATATTGAGGTGAAGCAACTAGCAACTATAGACCTAATGATAAAATGGTAACTTTCATTCCCTTCTTTCCCCTTCCTTTTCTTCTATCACCAGCAGCACCCTTTGTTTGAAAGTTAAAGTAGCCTTTCCATCCTTTACATCATTTGGAGGGAAATGAACACTGAGATGATGAAAAATATAGACCGGTGTGTCATTGGTCTTTCGTTCGTAGTGGGATAAACTCACCTAAATAGTCAAGTGAAGGAGACCCACATGCCCTGAAGTGGACCTTGGAACTCAAGCCCCAGACCTTGTTTGACGGCTTTACTATTGAAGTCCAATCCTTGTAAGGTAAGACGATCTTGCATATCTATGTCCACCCAGCCGCCCTTCCCAGCTCTAGCTTCGGCTGAACCCCACCAACTCATTCCCATCGATCCACAGCTGGTACTTTCCAGTTGATTGATCCCAATCATTGTCCCCAGTTCGGTTTTCCGCTGTATCAGATGGATCCCGCACCAATCCTTCCCTTTGTTTCACTCCGAAGAGGGACAGTGAAGTGCCTTTAACTCACCTCTGATGCAGCACCACCCCTTGGTCTTTATTGTACTAAATGACTATATAATAGAATAGAATGGATGCCCATTACGTACGTACTTCGTACGAACTCTCGCTGGTGGCGGGCTTTATCGCAATTTTCGGACGTATCAAGGATACCCTTTTTCATCGAAGATCTTCTGTGACTAAATGCGAAGTTTATCAATCAGATTCTAGGCAATCAGATGAGGAGTGGAAATCCGATTTCGGTAAGACTCGATCTGAATCGCAATCTGGTTCTGGTCCGAATTTCGATCGTTGTCTTTTTACTTCTTTCTTTAAGTATTAACCCGATGCTATTTGTTCGGTGGCCCGGATTGGATTGGAGTGGGGGTCAAACTGAAAGAAATGCTCCTTTTGAAATCTTTCCGCTTACTCCTTTTTCGACTTGTGGGTTGGGAATGTCTCGGTCCCGTCTTGCTTCTTCTTTGTGTGGTTTCGGGCGGGTATCCCCTTTCAATGGAGGATCCCGCCCGCAGGAGGTCAACCTGCTGCCAATCCTGCAGAGGAACGTGAATCCTCAACCTTTTCCGAAGCGAGCGTGAATCAGCAGCCTGTGATTCCCGAACTGGAACCTACGCTTCTCGATGAGAACACCCGGCGAGCAGAGCTCGCTCTTCGATTGAGGTCGAATTGGTGGGGGATAGCTTATAACGAGCGAATCCTCGACTCCTTCGTCCGGAGTCAACTGGCCATAGAAAGGCATATTGAGGCCGCACTTGTGGTGGACGGGTATTCCCCTAAAGTTGTCTTGGAAAGAAGACATCTGATTCGGGGCTTTCTTTTCTATCCGGAGGGGCGTGCGCTTAGGGAAGACACTGACGCGGGTTATCTGAGCAAAATGGCCCATTGGGGTACAAGGCAAAGCGTTCCCTATCAGCGGGTGATCCGAGCCGTCCAGAACTATGATCTCTTTTTAGATTAGATATTCTCTTTTTCTTTCAATAGCCAGGATGAGCACTCCACTACTAGTTTAGTCGTTTACAGGTCTACTCTCGGATACAAAGGTTCTATGTTCAAGCAATTGGGCCAACTTTCATTGGATCCTTCCGAAGTAGGCGAAGGTCGAGTTGCTGACCTGAACGCTTTGGCTCTTTTTGGTAAGTCTTCTTGGAGTAAGAACCTTTTTGAGCCGGCGCGGAGACCTATGGTCTCCATTCCGCCTGATCTTTGCTCTCTGTCGGTGTGAAGTTGCTAGCATAATCCGGTAAGCAGCGGGCTTTCTATCCTAAGAGGTTCCGGTCACGCTAGTCTAGAACATCTTCCGACCGTTGGCTGCTTGCTCTCTGGACTCCTGGAGCGACTTCCTTTGAGTTGCATCGAAGAGAGTCTCTTAGAAGTTCCTGTCAAAGACCGTCTTTTTCCAAACACCGTATTCTTGCAAAAACCGGAGAATCCAATCCGCATCAATCTGGTAAGAATAGCCCTTCCTCTGCCGTACCTCTGATCAGTTCTTCAGAAAGCATTCCGTAAATAAAAGGGTGAGAACAGTAGCCTCAGTACCAATGAGCGGGTTGAGATCAGGAAAGAAAGAAGACCGACCAGATATTCAGCAAAGCATACTTCCGGGAGATAATTCTAATTTAATCGTTACACAATCTTCTGACTTACCTATGATGATATTCGTAGATCGCATAAGACGAAGATAGTCTGTTTTCACGTAGATAACAGTTTCAGAGTGAATCTGTCCTTACTAGACTTCAGGTTTAGATCGAGTTAGGGGGGAATACCGGGTATAACCCAAAATTACTTTAAGAAATGCTATTCATCAAGGCGACCGGAGGGAGGACAACACAACCTGAATGAAAGCCTTTCAAAACAAAAAAAATAGGGTTAGCTAGATAAGAGGAAGAGAATTACATATGTGCTTACTTTACTTGCAGTTCCCCTCCTTTACTATGTCCCGGCTGATTGGTGGGAAAAAAAGAAGTTAAGGGAGAAAAACCTTGCCTCATATGCGATTCCGCCTAACACATTGAACTCTGGGGGAAGAGGACTTTTCTTAAATCCCGTATCAGTTGGATTTTAAAAAAAGGGGAGTCCAAGACTATTCAGTTCAGTTATCCACTCCTTAAACGCGGAAGGCGTCATAGGATTTGAGCCCTTTAGGACTGGAAATTGGATATGGAATCACACCAATATCCTTGGCGGCCACATCGTGCGAGATTACCAGAACCTCTTTACTACTTACCATCATTCCTCATATTATTTGATTTAGATCCTTATCTTAGTGGCAAGATGACTTCTCAACAGGATATGAACGCGCTTTCTCAACCTATCTCAGAGGATTCCATTTTTCCGTTCCGTAAGGTCTTTTTTTAATTGAAGGCTCCAGGACCAGATAGGAAAGCATTGAGCTAGGATGACTTCACTACCTTAGTCTATTCACCCTCGGATCAATTCACTGGCTTGCTTACTTGCTTGGTGCACACTGACTTGACTGACTGAAGACCGGAATGGACCAATGCGAGATTTACTAAAGAAGGGCGCCAAGGAAAAGGCAAACTAGATAAAAAGCCAAGCTGACTGAATGAAATGCCGCAGCTTACTCTGACTCCGGTTTGGTACCTATTCCATATCTGAAGATTGACCACAGCCTAATGAATTGAATGCCTTACCGCTTTCAACTTTGCTTGGAGTTCTGATCCGCCTATGAACTCTTCTTCATACGCTTACTCTCTTACCGGAAAGGCAACCCAACGAAAAGAGTCTTAGTCCACCACAGCTTCGTCCCAAAGCTTGGAGATGCCAGGGGCTGAAAAAGTGGGAGTTACAGTATGTTCTTCTCAAGCCAAACCTTCCGAATGGAGGCGCTGGGTTTCTCTGGACTACTCTTCTGCCATTCATTACCCTTTACATTATAGGTATATCGTTACCTTTGATCTCATTTCCATTTTTTTATTTTTGCAGAGTCTCAGCTCTTTCCTCGAGCCCCACGGGGTCCTCTCAATCCCGCTCTCTCACTTCTGTCGCTAGAAGTGTGCTCCCCCTTTGTGCGCAGAACGCCGAGGGTGTTCAGGTCTTTCCCCTCTTTGATCTTATTGCTTTCTTTTCTCCATTTCTCACTTGGGTCTAATTGCCAGGTTCAAGTGAACCCTCAGTAGCTTGAACCTGGCAACGGTCTTTGACACATCTATTAGCTGAAGAGGCCTAACGCTGGTCTTTTTCTTCTTCCTATGACTAGCCGATGTAGACTATATCCATAGCCTTTCATATTAGTTAGGGTTGTGTCCTTAACGAATTTGTGAAACTCGTTTAGGCGAATCGATCAATATAAGGGCTTATACACCTACCTTTGAATGAAAGAAGTGTTGATTGTATGCCTGGAAAAGAGAAAGAGAAAGAGTGACTTCCGGCGGTCTGACGATTGATTGCATTTGGTTCAATTTATCTTGCTTGAGAGGGCAAAGGCAGGAAATAGAGTATGGAGTTAGAGGCTTGCTTAATGGCTTTCCGGCTTCAATGCTAAAGGCATTTCTTTGTTCTTTTTTTGGATTATGCTCTAGTGTTTTAATCATTTTTCTATCTATTCGTCTTTCTATTGATCTATTTGTTTTGCTATCATTCAGTATCAGTAAGATTGATTAGTATGTGGATTACGTGGCTCGCTCTCGCTCTTTGAGTTCTTGGTCTGAAGGTGAACGAGCTCTTGGTGTCATAATTCCTACTTGCTTTCCTTGTATCAGCTACAGCCACCGAAGCATTCTTTCGTCAACACGAGTTAGCTATTCTCTGATCTTTGTCTTATTCTTCCTTTTCGTATGTATTTTCAACCGCACAACTGGAACAAAAAATTTCATTGCCTTGAAGAGCCTTCCATTCTTAAGCCAGCCAATCCAGTCAATCAATAAAGGGGCGAAGCGGTGTGAACATGGCCTCATTCTATGACGAGTTGGAGGAGATAGCAGGCTACGGCGAGGAGCCGCCCTACGAGGAAGACAAAAGGGACACTGAGGTCCGAGGACCGGAGGCCCACGTATATGCACTCATGAATACTTATCAATTCAAAAAATTCTTTGATCGTAGAGCAGGCACGTTTCGCCGCTACGCTAAAAGGCTATTCTATTATGGATCACACGTCCAATTCTCTGGCTCAGAAAGGCTTTCGATGTTTTGATCCTTCTTCTCGTTTTCGCCGGCATGTTACCTTCCCTTTTTGGAGTACCAGCTATAGTAGTCAGTCCACTGGGTCTACCTTTTGCGTCCCTGGTGAGGTTGGTTCATCGGCCGAGTCAATCCAGTTTATAATCTTATTTTCTAGTTAGTTATAGAGCATCTAGTAGATAAACTACTAGCATGAGTAGTTAGACTACCCATACTCAGTTTACGCTGTTCGTGACAGCGATGTTCCAGTCAGACCCGTTCCAGAACCAATGAAAGAGAAAAACCCACTAGCGGGTAAACCTGTGCTTTAGCCCCCAGCAATAGATCTAGTGAGACAGGATTTTCCTTGCCTATGTTCCCCCTGAAGTGAGGCCCCACCGAATCGTCTGCTTAGTCTTCTTTCTCTTTCCTGTGCTATCCAGAAGAGTTAGACATAAGTCTAAAGTTATCCCACTAGTAATGTGCACTATCTGACTTGTCCTTGGTACATCTTATATGAAGCAGTACTGTAGCCTTACAAGCTGCTTGAATGGGTAGCGGACTTTCTATCTACGCCGAGTTTTGATGCCCGACTCAAAGCCTCCTACTCTTCCCCTTCCGCGAAGACAACCTCTGCCGCCTAGTCTGCTTGCCTTTGCTTCCTAAAGTTAGATGTCCAAGAGAAAAGGAACGAGGGGAAGAAGCGACGAGAACATAAAATCGTGAATGAAAGAGCGTGACGAGACTTTCTCAATTCGAGATGTTAGAAGGTGCAAAATCAATGGG
>NC_009259.1:0-37500 GCF_000499845.2 Phaseolus vulgaris
TTTTATGTACAGTAGTGGGGAATTATGGGACAAAAAATAAATCCGCTTGGTTTCAGACTTGGTACAACTCAAAGTCATGATTCTATTTGGTTTGCACAACCAACAAAATATTCCGAGAATATACAAGAAGATAAAAAAATACGAGATTGGATCAAAAATTATATACAAAAAAATATAAGAATATCCTCGGGTGTCGAGGGAATTGGAGAGATAAAGATCCAAAAAAGAATCGATCTGATTCAAGTCATAATATATATGGGATTTCCCAAGTTATTAATAGAAGGTAAGCCGCATAAAATCGAAGAATTCCAGACGAATATGCACAAAAAACTGAATTGTGTGAATAAAAAACTAAACATTGCTATTGTAAAAATAACAAATGCTTATAAACACCCTAATATTCTTGCAGAATTTATAGCTGGACAATTAAAGAATAGAGTTTCATTTCGTAAAGCAATGAAAAAAGCTATTGAATTAACTGAACAAGCAGGTACAAAAGGAGTTCAAGTACAGATTGCAGGGCGTATTGATGGCAAAGAAATTGCGCGTGTAGAATGGATAAGAGAAGGTAGGGTTCCTTTACAAACCATTCGAGCTAAAATTGAATATTGTTGTTATACAGTTCGAACTATTTATGGGATTTTAGGGATAAAAGTTTGGATATTTTCTAAATAAAGATATTCTTTTTTCGATTAATTGATTCAATGTCCTATATTGATTTTATAAAAAAAAATACAAAATTACTGGATTTAAATTCTGCAAAATTTATCTATTTTATAAGATTGAATCGACTAAAAAATAAAATGAATCATTTTAGATAGTATTGCCATGCTTAGTGTGTGACTCGTTAGTTTTTTAGAATGATTCATCAAGAAAAAAAAAGAAACCGGTTAATAGTATCAATTCATTCAAAAAGAACTAATAACCAACACATCACTTCGGATTATCTAGATCTAAAGAATTAGTCAAAAGACAAAATATGAAATTAAAAAAATAAATATAAATATTATAGCAACTTAAAAATTGTGAAACCTAAAAGAAAAAAGATTATTTAGTTGTAAAGCAATAAAAAGAGATAGATAAATGAAAAGGTGAAAGAAAGAGATTAAAATATATCAATGATATAGAATTCGAATATGTAAAGGTCTATGGGTCATCTCAGAAAAGATAGTGTATTAAAGCATCCATAAAAAAAAAGAATAATATATCTATTTGTTATAGATTTGTAATGTAAATAAATTAAGAGCTCTGAATCAAGAAAAACTGATAATATTGATTCAAGAAAAAAGAAATGAATTAATATTATAAAAAAATATTATTAATTATTAGCTATGATAAAGGCTCCATTGTCGAATTAAAACCTAACCATTAATTGAGAGGCGATGGGAACGACGAAACCTGCAAATACTTAAGATTTTATTAAAAAAAATATTAATGAAAATAAATCTTAATGATTTATTAGGTGGGATGGCGGAAGAAACCTAAAAGCAATCCCTTTTTGAGGAGTTGTACCCTACATTCCATCTGAATTTGAGAATAAAAGAGTAAATATTCGCCCGCGAGAATTTGTCTTTTATTGAATTTTTTGCTATTTTTGCCAATTCTAAGAATTGATATTGAAAAGAAGATCTAAAAATTTGGAAGATTGTATGAAATCTCAAAAAATACCGAGATTCCGTTATTTACTAAACATACGAATATTTCAATTCTATTATTTGATCGATTAGATTGAATTGAAATCTAGATAGATAGAGATATTTGAATTACTTCATTCGCGAGGAGCCGTATGAGGTGAAAATCTCATGTACGGTTCTGTAATAAAGATGGAATTGAAAAAAAACCATCAATTATAACCCCCAAAGA
The DNA here is from genome assembly GCF_000499845.2 of Phaseolus vulgaris. Lineage (NCBI taxonomy): Eukaryota > Viridiplantae > Streptophyta > Magnoliopsida > Fabales > Fabaceae > Phaseolus > Phaseolus vulgaris. The sequence continues at coordinate 1,864 of NC_009259.1, forward strand.
ACCAGATTTCGTAAACAACATAGAGGAAGAATGAAGGGAATATCTTCTCGAGGGAATCGTATTTGCTTCGGAAGATATGCTCTTCAGGCACTTGAGCCAGCTTGGATAACATCTAGACAAATAGAAGCAGGACGGCGGGCAATGTCAAGAAATGTTCGCCGAGGTGGACAAATATGGGTACGCATTTTTCCAGACAAACCAGTTACAGTAAGACCTACTGAAACACGTATGGGTTCAGGAAAAGGATTTCCCGAATATTGGGTAGCTGTTGTTAAACCTGGGAAAATACTTTATGAAATGGGTGGAGTACCAGAAAATATAGCAAGAAAGGCTATTTCAATAGCATCATCAAAAATGCCGATACGAACTCAATTCATTATTTCAGGATAATAAATGAGAACCAAAGGAAATAGGGCTTTAGAATGAAAACAAAAAAGGCAATGATAGATTCCTTTTTTTTTTGAACACACAATATTTTTACTTCCTTTTTTAGATTGAAATAATAAAAAAATGATATGATTCAACCTCAAACTCATTTAAATGTAGCGGATAACAGCGGAGCACGTAAACTGATGTGTATTCGAATTCTAGGAGCTAGTAATCGACGATATGCTTATATTGGCGACATTGTTGTTGCTGTAATCAAACAAGCAGTACCAAATACGAACTTAGAAAGATCAGAAGTGATCAGAGCTGTAATTGTACGGACTTGTAAACAACTAAAACGTAGCAACGGTATAATAATTCAGTATGATGATAATGCTGCAGTTGTAATTGATCAAGAAGGAAATCCAAAAGGAACTCGAATCTTTTGCGCAATCGCCCGGGAATTGAGACAGTTAAATTTCACTAAAATAGTTTCATTAGCACCCGAGGTATTATAAGAGGAAACCACGATATGAATACATTATTTTTGTGAAATAGATGAATTCATCTATTTTATCTCAAAAAGATACCTTTTGTAGTAATTCTTATTTTTAATATTTCTTACTTTTAAGTATTAGAAGTAACCATTTTTCTTTATTTCAGACTAATACTTGAAAACCTCAACAATATCTATCTATATATAGATATGGGCGAACGACGGGAATTGAACCCGCGCATGGTGGATTCACAATCCACTGCCTTGATCCACTTGGCTACATCCGCCCTTCTTATACTATCTAAAAATGATCTATCTATATCTGAAATTCTACCCTTTCAATATCCTTTTTTTCTTTCTAAAAAAGGAAAAAAAGATAAGGAATCATGAAATAAATCAAAAACCTATGTATAAATCTAAAAAAAAGATTACTAATCCAAAATAAAGGAGCAATATTAACAAAGTTGATATTGCTCCTTTATTTTCAAACAAAAACTCGTCTACTTTTTGAAATTAAGATCAAAATTTTATCCATTAACAGATGGAGCTTCCATCGCAGCTAGATCTAGAGGGAAATTATGAGCATTACGTTCATGCATGACTTCCATACCAAGGTTAGCTCGGTTAATAATATCAGCCCAGGTATTTATTACACGACCTTGACTATCAACTACGGATTGGTTGAAATTAAAACCATTTAAGTTGAAAGCCATAGTGCTGATACCTAAAGCGGTAAACCAAATACCTACTACAGGCCAAGCAGCTAGGAAGAAATGTAAAGAACGAGAATTGTTGAAACTTGCATATTGGAAGATCAATCGGCCAAAATAACCATGAGCAGCTACAATATTATAGGTTTCTTCCTCTTGACCAAATCTGTAACCTTCATTAGCGGATTCATTTTCTGTGGTTTCCCTGATCAAACTAGAAGTTACCAAGGAACCATGCATAGCACTGAATAGGGAGCCGCCGAATACACCAGCTACACCTAACATGTGAAATGGATGCATAAGAATATTATGCTCAGCCTGAAATACAATCATAAAATTGAAAGTACCAGAAATTCCTAAAGGCATACCATCCGAAAAGCTTCCTTGACCAATAGGATAGATCAAGAAAACAGCAGTAGCGGCTGCAACAGGAGCTGAATATGCAACAGCAATCCAAGGACGCATACCCAGACGAAAACTAAGTTCCCATTCACGACCCATGTAGCAAGCTACACCAAGTAAGAAGTGTAGAACAATTAGTTCATAAGGACCGCCGTTGTATAACCATTCATCAACAGAAGCCGCTTCCCATATAGGATAAAAATGCAAACCTATAGCCGCAGAAGTAGGAATAATCGCACCAGAAATGATATTGTTTCCATAAAGTAGGGATCCAGAAACAGGTTCACGAATACCATCAATATCTACTGGAGGGGCAGCGATAAAAGCGATAATAAATACAGAAGTTGCAGTCAATAAAGTAGGAATCATCAAAACACCAAACCATCCTATGTAAAGACGATTTTCGGTGCTGGTTATCCAGTTACAGAAGCGACCCCATAGGCTTTCGCTCTCGCGTCTCTCTAAAATTGCAGTCATGGTAAAATCTTGGTTCATTTAATCATTAGGGACTCCCAAGCACAAAAATTCTCTATAATGCGAGAATTTGAGGACTTGTTATTCAACAGTATAACATGACTGATATACCAGTGTCAACCAATACTAATATCCATAGTATGTTCTTATTCATTAGTATGTTCTTATTCATTTCGGTTTATCCGAATTTCCCTTTTTACCCCATTTCATTGATTCCTAAAAAAAGTTTCTTTTCTATATATCGCTATATTTATAGAAATATATATATAATAGAAATATATATATAATATAACTTCGATTTAGAAATTAGAATGAGTTGCCCGGGACTTGAACCCGGAACTAGTCGGATGAAGTAGATAATTTATTCTTTAATCAAATTCAACAATAGAATAAAACAAGAAAAAATCCCTCCCCAAGCCGTGTTTGCATTTTTCATTGCACACGGCTTTCCCTATGTATACATTGAAACCTGAATTACTTGCCTAGCAAAAGACTCTAAGAAAGTTAAATATTCAATTCATTAACCCCGAATCTTTACTCTGACTACATGAGCATTTCAAAATCCTATAGATATAGAAGATTAAAAAAATGATTTTTTTTATCCTCATTTCAATTTAATAAAAAGAATTTCGTTTTATCAATTTACACCGATTTACAAAATATCATAACCTATTTTTAATTCTAAATGATTAACGAAATCATTTCTGAAAAGAATATCCAAATACCAAATCCGACCTCTATAAAACCTCCGCAAAGTCAAAGAAGTTTTTGGAAAAATCAAAGAAAAAAGATCTTCTTCTGTAAAAAATTCTTCCAACAATTTTTCTGAACTTAATTTTTTCAAAAAAGTGCGCACAGTACTTTTGTGCTTACGAGCCAAAGTTTTTATACAAGAAAACCGAAGTATATATTTGATTTGATAGAAACTCTTTTTTTTTGCGGATCCATTGTAATAATGAGAAAAATTTCTGCATATGCGCAAAAACCGGTCAAGAATATAAAAATCAGAGAAATTGGCCCAAACCGGTTTACTAATAGGATGACCCATTACATTACAAAATTTTGTTTTAGCCAATGATCTCATTAGAGGAATAATGGGAATTATTGTATCAAGTTTTTTGATAACAATTTTGATTAGAAATGAATTTTTCAACATTTGACTTCGTACTACTGAAAGATTTTGTGGAATACTTAAAAAATAGCCTAAAAAGTGAAATGAATACTGAGATAATTGGTTTATATAGATCGTTTCTGGTCCAGCCCAAATATCAAAATAACATTGCCATAAATATAGAAAATAGTATTTCCATTTATTTATCAAAAGAGGAGTATTCTTTAAAACCAGAATTGATTTTCCTTGATATCTAACATAATGAATGAAAGTATCCTTAAAGAAGAATAAGGTATATGAACAATTCTTTGTAGATATTTCTACAAGATGTTTTCTTTTTTCATAGAAAAAAATTCGCTCAAAAAAAACGCGAAAATGTTTTAACTGTAACTGAGAGGATTTGTTACGTAGAAAAAGAAAGATAGATTCATATTCCCATACATATAAATTATATAGGAACAAGAAAATTCTTAGATTCCTTTTTGAAAAAAAAGGAGAAATCCCTTTTTTTGGAGGAAAAAGACTATTCCAATTAGAATAGTAATAAAAAAAAAACCTTATTAAATGAAAGAAAGAGACATCTTTTATCCAATATCGAAGGATTTGAACCAAGATTTCCAGATGGATAGGATAAGGTATTCGTATATCTGACTTATGATTTAAATATATCAGTTTATCTTCGAAAAAGGGAAAAATGGAATGAATTGATTGCAAATTTTTATAAGATTTTACGCTTTCTAATCCCCTTAAGGAAGAGATAAATAATTGTAGAGAAAATAGAATCTCCACGACGACACCAAAACCTTCTAATATTATTTGAGAATCAAAATTATAGTTATAACCCCCAAAAGTCTTTTTGTTAGAATCGTTAGCAAAAAGAATGAAATTAGTCTGTTGATACATTCGAGTACTTAAACGTTTTACAATTAGTAAACTAAATTTATTGTTATAATCTATATTTTCTATAAAAAAGGACTCATGACCATAAGCTAGTCCATAAATAGATTCCCGAAAAAAAAGTGGGTATAGGATATCCTGGTATCGAGATCTACGGAGTTCTAAATATGCTTGATATTTCTCCATTAAACATTCAAAAAGTCTATTTGGTCAAATAAAGAATCAGAGATTCATTGGATTATCAAATGATACATAGTGCGATATGGTCAAAACAGAGAATTCTAGGTATATATACCTAGAAAACAAGTCAAACCCATGAACGGACTCTCTCTAATCGATTTTTCACCTAATTTTTTTATCTAGGATAACGAGCTAATTAAGAATCCTTTATTTTTTTTTTACCTAATCGCTCTTTTGATTTTGGAAAAAAGATATTTATCAATATACTCTTTCTTTTACACATTTATCGCTATCCCAAAATACCAATAATGGAAACTAGCTATATAGTTAGGACTCATAAAAAAAATAACCCATTCACCAGAAAAGCTTTTCCCACATCAAGCACTAACCTCTTTTTAACGTACAATTAGATGGGGTAATGATCCAAATAAAAAATAAATGAAAGCTCGATGCTTTTTGTTTCCCTATTAGAATTAGAACCACGAAGTTCTATCCCTTTATTAATGAAACCCAACTTAATTTTTTTTTTAGGAGCCAAAAATTCAAACAAAAATGTGAGCTGGATCCTATAAGAATGAAATATTTTTAAAATTCTTCATTGATACGACATGCTACTTTTTCCAGTCATTCCTTTCTGGATCAGTCGTGGTTTTACAAGCTCTACCAATAGTATCGACGAACCGATTTCTTCATAGAAATGTGTAAAAAATAGAGTCGCTCTTAAAAGCCGAGTACTCTACCATTGAGTTAGCAACCCCAATACAATTTAAAAAAGAAGGTGGATGTTTATACCCAATCGCAATCAAAAAAATAAAATTACAAAATGGAATTGTCTCAAAAACTAAAAAATGCTATACCACCTATTTATATACTATGGTTATCCATTATATAATAATATAGAAGACTCTCTATATTCGTATATATAGATCTATTCTTTTCGTATATATTTCGTATATATATATATTCATGTTTACCTTTGAATTCACTTACTGATTAATCAATCAAGTTTTTCTTGTTTTTATCGCAGAAACAAAACTAATGAACCTACAATTTGATGAAGTAATAACGCCTATTTCACGTAAGTAATTTGATCAATTTATTCACGATCGGATTATATTTATTTGATACACTGTTGTCAATATTAGTATTGAAAAGTATTGAAAAAAAAATACAACATAATACTAATAATCTTATTAATTCGATTCTTTAGTATTATGTTATAATTAGTTCTAAGAAAAATTATGGAAATATATATATATTTTTTTATTCTAAAATGATATTCTAAACTAAAAAAATGTATAAAATTATAGAAATATAGAAATCAATAGGAAAATCAAAATTGAATATAGAATATTGAATATAGAATCAATTTCATATAGAAATGGAACAGCCTCCCTATTATGTAAAATTCACATCGAAAACCGAAATAGCCGGTTTCCCTTATAAATTGTAATAAATTTTTTCGTAAAATCTCGTCTACTTAATTACGCTTCTATTCCAATACGAAACATATAAATATATTGAATAATGAAGTATCTTTGTATTCAGCTCAATCCTTCTTTTAGGAAAAGATTGTGCCGAGTTTAATTGCAATTAATCCAAAGTATCCATTGCTTCGAATTCAAATTTGATCTCCTTCCATACTTCGCAAGCAGCAGCTAATTCAGGACTCCATTTGCTAGCCTCACGGATAATTTCATTACCTTCACGAGCAAGATCACGTCCTTCATTTCGAGCCTGCACACATGCTTCAAGAGCTACTCGATTAGCTACAGCACCTGGTGCATTTCCCCAAGGGTGTCCTAAAGTTCCTCCGCCAAATTGAAGTACGGAGTCATCTCCAAAGATTTCGGTCAGAGCAGGCATATGCCAAACGTGAATACCTCCCGAAGCAACCGGCAGAACACCTGGTAGAGAAACCCAATCCTGAGTGAAATAAATACCACGACTTCGATCTTTTTCAATAAAATCATCACGCAATAAGTCAACAAAACCTAAAGTGATTTCTCTTTCCCCTTCAAGTTTACCTACTACGGTACCGGAGTGAACATGATCTCCACCAGACAAACGTAATGCTTTAGCTAGGACACGAAAGTGCATACCATGATTCTTTTGTCTGTCGATAACTGCATGCATTGCACGATGTATATGAAGAAGTAGACCATTATCCCGGCAATAATGAGCCAAGCTAGTATTTGCAGTGAATCCCCCTGTTAAATAATCATGCATTACGATAGGAACGCCTAATTCTCTGGCAAATACAGCTCTTTTTATCATTTCTTCACATGTACCCGCAGTTGCATTCAAGTAATGCCCTTTGATTTCACCTGTTTCAGCCTGTGCTTTATAAATCGCTTCAGCACAAAATAAGAAACGGTCTCTCCAACGCATAAATGGTTGGGAATTCACATTTTCATCATCTTTGGTAAAATCAAGTCCTCCACGAAGACATTCATAAACTGCTCTACCATAATTCTTAGCGGATAACCCCAATTTAGGTTTAATAGTACATCCTAATAGGGGACGACCATACTTGTTCAATTTATCTCTCTCAACTTGGATGCCATGAGGCGGACCTTGGAAAGTTTTAATATAAGCGGTTGGGATTCGCAAATCCTCCAGACGTAGAGCACGCAGTGCCTTGAACCCAAATACATTACCGACAATAGAAGTAAACATGTTAGTAACAGAACCTTCTTCAAAAAGGTCTAAGGGATAAGCTACGTAAGCAATAAATTGATTTTCTTCCCCAGCAACAGGTTCGATGTGATAGCATCGTCCTTTGTAACGATCAAGACTGGTAAGCCCATCGGTCCACACAGTTGTCCATGTACCAGTAGAAGATTCAGCGGCTACCGCGGCACCTGCTTCTTCAGGTGGAACTCCAGGTTGAGGAGTTACTCGGAATGCTGCCAAGATATCAGTATCTTTGGTTTCATAGTCAGGAGTATAATAAGTCAATTTATAATCTTTAACACCAGCTTTGAACCCAACACTTGCTTTAGTCTCTGTTTGTGGTGACATAAATCCCTCCCTACAACTCATGAATTAAGAATTCTTGAAACAATAAGGTCTACTCGATATGACTTAGGAGTTAATGAAATCTTTTATAAAAATAAACTCATATTATCAATTCATCCCAAAGGTTCGTTATTATTAAATTAAACGATGGTATTTGATTTGTCAAATACATCATTATTGTATACTCTTTTCTCTGTATGGCGCAACCCAATCTTTGTTTCTTTTCAAATAGGAATCTCCTATTTTTGAATTACGGAATCGAAAGATCTAATCTAAAGAATAAAAAAAATTTACTCTTAATCTTGACAGTGATATATGTTGTATATGTAAATCCTAGATGTAAAAATAGGCAGCTTTCCCCCCCAGAAAAGAAAAAAAGAGGTCAAAAAAAATAGGGTAAGTCTAAAAAATTGTCTACTGAGGAAATACGAAAGCCAATGATAAAAAAAAAATGAATTATAAATTAAGGTACAGGTTCGAATTCCATAGAGAATATAGATGATATTATCTAGAATGCTAGAAAAAAAGAAAAGACTTTCGAAAGATTTTATCCAATTGAAATTTTGAAAATAACTGGAATAAGATTAAGAATTCAATCATTGAAAGTGAATAAGTAAGTAAACATTTAAAGGGGATTGGTTGAATAGTACCAAAAAATGGAGTACTAATTCCCATTTCTTATTTATTATTGAATTAACCGATAAATTTGCTTTATTTTCGAACATTTCTTTTTGATTTCAAAACTTTTTCGAAAAAAAAATTGGCTTTTGATATGGGAATCAATCCTACTACTTCCGGTCCTGAAGTTTCTTCGCGTGAAAAAAAAAATCTGGGACATATTGTCCAAATAATCGGTCCGGTACTAGATGTAGCCTTTCCCCCGGGGAAGATGCCTAATATTTACAACGCTCTGGTAGTTAAGGGTCGAGATACTGTTGGTCAACAAATTAATGTGACTTGTGAAGTACAGCAATTATTAGGAAATAATCGAGTTAGAGCTGTAGCTATGAGTGCAACAGATGGTCTAATGAGAGGAATGGAAGTTATTGACACAGGAACTCCCCTAAGTGTTCCAGTAGGCGGAGCAACTCTAGGACGAATTTTCAACGTGCTTGGAGAGCCGATTGATAATTTAGGTCCTGTAGATACTCGTACAACATCTCCCATTCATAGATCTGCGCCTACCTTTATACAATTAGATACAAAATTATCTATTTTTGAAACAGGAATAAAAGTAGTAGATCTTTTAGCTCCTTATCGTCGTGGAGGAAAAATTGGACTTTTCGGTGGAGCTGGAGTAGGTAAAACAGTACTTATTATGGAATTGATCAATAACATTGCCAAAGCTCATGGAGGTGTATCTGTATTTGGCGGCGTAGGTGAGCGTACTCGTGAGGGAAATGATCTTTATATGGAAATGAAAGAATCTGGAGTAATTAATGAACAAAATATTGCAGAATCAAAAGTAGCTCTAGTATATGGTCAAATGAATGAACCGCCCGGAGCTCGTATGAGAGTTGGTTTAACTGCCCTAACTATGGCGGAATATTTTCGAGATGTCAATGAACAAGATGTACTTTTATTTATCGACAATATCTTCCGCTTCGTACAAGCAGGATCTGAAGTATCTGCTTTATTGGGTCGAATGCCCTCTGCTGTGGGTTATCAACCCACTCTTAGTACTGAAATGGGTTCTTTACAAGAAAGAATCACTTCTACCAAAGAAGGGTCCATAACTTCTATTCAAGCAGTTTATGTACCTGCAGACGATTTAACTGACCCTGCCCCTGCTACGACATTTGCACATTTAGATGCTACTACTGTACTATCAAGAGGATTAGCCGCTAAAGGTATCTATCCAGCAGTAGATCCTTTAGATTCAACCTCAACTATGCTCCAACCTCGAATCGTTGGTGAAGAACATTATGAGACTGCGCAACGAGTGAAACAAACTTTACAACGTTACAAAGAACTTCAAGACATTATAGCTATCCTTGGCTTGGACGAATTATCCGAAGAAGATCGCTTAACCGTAGCAAGAGCACGAAAAATTGAGCGTTTCTTATCACAACCTTTTTTCGTAGCAGAAGTTTTTACTGGTTCGGCTGGGAAATATGTTGGTCTAGTAGAAACAATTAGAGGGTTTAATTTGATTCTTTCTGGAGAATTAGACAGTCTTCCTGAACAAGCCTTTTATTTGGTAGGTAATATCGATGAAGCTACTGCGAAGGCTACGAACTTAGAAATGGAGAGCAATTTGAAGAAATGACTTTAAATCTTTGTGTACTGACCCCCAATCGAATTGTTTGGGATTCAGAAGTGAAGGAAATCATTTTACCTACTAATAGCGGACAAATTGGAGTATTACCTAATCATGCGCCTATTGCCTCAGCTGTTGATATAGGTATTTTGAGAATACGTCTTAAAGATCAATGGTTAACAATGGCTCTGATGGGGGGGTTTGCTAGAATAAACAATAATGAGATAACTGTTTTAGTAAATGATGCGGAAAAGGGGAGTGACATTGATCCACAAGAAGCACAGCAAACTCTTGAAATAGCAGAAACTAATTTGAATCAGGCTGAAGGCAAGAGACAAACAATTGAGGCAAATCTAACTCTTAGACGAGCTAGAACACGAGTAGAGGCTATCAATGTTATTTCATAACAAGTTGATGCGTCCAAATATCCGAAAACAAAAAAAAGAAAAAAGAAACAGTTAGAAAAAAAGAAAAAAGTAAGTAGAAAAACTTATTAGATACCACAGTCAAAGGTATCTAATAAGTTCTAACTATACCTACTATTGGATTTGAACCAATGACTCCCGCCGTATGAAAGCAATACTCTAACCACTGAGTTAAGTAGGTAATTGACGACTCCCCCTAAAGAAGAGTACTCATCTATCAGATCAATTGATTATAAATGTAATATTACTTATAAGCAATACCAACGCCCATTCAAGGAATTCGATCATGTAATATTCATCTTGACAAGCAATTATCTTCATACTATGATAAAATATGTATAAAAAGCACAAGGGCTGTAGCTCAGTTAGGTAGAGCACCTCGTTTACACGAGCGCCAATGTTTTTTTCAGAGGAGTTCATCTTGTAATCAAAAAAGTTTATCTTATATCTTATAGTAAGAAATCGGTGTCTTACTCCATTTTAAGGAACAAAACAAGAGAACACTAGCCTGACAAAGGGTTTAGCCATAAAATCGAATCCATAATTGATTTGAGATATTGATAAGGTGAATACCCATTTCTCGTCAATGCTAAACGTAAAGGGTATAACGACCTAAAAAAGATTATCTTTTCTTCCTATCTTATGAACTTTAAGGTGTATGAAGTGTCATTTCTTATCTTCTATTTTCATTTTAGTAGGTGGATAAAGAGTCCATTTAACTTAAGTTGATCTAGGCCAGAAGCAGACCTACGTCAAGATAATCCTTCTTTGAAACACTTTGGTAGTGCTCTTTGATTGTTATACAAATAAAAAAGAAGAGCATAGGGAATCATCTCTTTATTCTTTACTGTCAAGAAAAAAGATGGTGGACTAACTAATATTTTGATCAGTTAATGAAAAAGCTCAATGCAAAAAAAATGCACGTTGGGTTTTGAAAACAATTGAAATCATTGAGATAATAATGAGTTTTAGCTGTTTTACCGAGAAGGTCTACGGTTCGAGTCCGTATAGCCCTAATATTCCTACAGATACTAATAATATTCAGAATATTGAGGATCAAATCTATATCATTACTAAGACTATTCCTAAAAAATAAAAACAATTTTTAAATTTATATCCGAACATATTCATATTCGATAGAATAATCTTAATATTAGTATATTAAGCTAGTCTAAAAAAATGGAGACTTTAGACTAAAAATTAAAAGGAATTCGGTATATTTTCTACATTCAGAGGAGTACTTTTATGTTTCTTCTTTACGAATATGATATTTTTTGGGCATTTCTAATAATATCAAGTTTGATTCCTATTTTAGCATTTCTAATTTCTGGAATTTTAGCCCCCATTAGCAAGGGACCTGAAAAACTTTCTAGTTATGAATCCGGAATAGAACCAATAGGCGATGCTTGGTTACAATTTCGAATCCGTTATTATATGTTTGCTCTCATTTTTGTTGTTTTTGATGTTGAAACGGTTTTTCTTTATCCATGGGCAATGAGTTTCGATGTATTAGGGGTATCCGTATTTTTAGAAGCTTTCTTATTCGTGCTTATCCTAATTGTTGGTTCAGTTTATGCATGGCGAAAGGGGGCATTAGAATGGTCTTAATTCTTGATTATTTAGACAATTAGAAAAAAATATTGAAACAATTATGAATTCCATTGAGTTTCCCTTACTTGATCAAACAACCCAAAATTCAGTTATTTCAACTACATTAAATGATTTTTCAAATTGGTCAAGATTATCCAGTTTATGGCCGCTTCTTTATGGTACCAGTTGTTGCTTCATTGAATTTGCTTCATTAATAGGATCACGATTCGATTTTGATCGTTATGGACTAGTACCACGATCGAGTCCTAGGCAGGCGGACCTCATTTTAACCGCGGGCACTGTAACTATGAAAATGGCCCCTTCTTTAGTTCGATTATATGAACAAATGCCCGAACCTAAATATGTTATTGCTATGGGAGCCTGTACAATTACGGGGGGGATGTTTAGTACCGATTCTTATAGTACTGTTCGAGGCGTAGATAAGCTAATTCCTGTAGATGTATATTTGCCGGGCTGTCCACCTAAACCGGAGGCCATTATAGATGCTATAACAAAACTTCGTAAGAAAATATCTCGAGAAATATATGAAGATCCAATAAGTTTTCAACGAGAGAATAGATGTTTTACTATCAACCACAAGTTTCATGTTGGATACAGTACTTATACTGGCAATTATGGTCAAGAATTTTTCTATCAACCGCCATCTACTTCAGAGATAGCGTCTGACACATTTTTTTAAAGTACAATTGTAAAAAGCAATTCCTTTTTTAAAAATTTCATCGTAATGTAAATCTAAAATACTAATACCAAATTCATAAAAAAATGAAGGAGAAGCAAAAAATGCAAGGTCGTTTGTCTTCTTGGCTAGTAAAACATGGACTAATTCATAGATCCTTGGGTTTCGATTACCTAGGAGTAGAAACTTTACAAATAAAGCCCGAGGATTGGCATTCCATTGCTGTCATTTTATATGTATATGGTTACAATTATCTACGTTCCCAATGTGCCTATGATGTAGCACCTGGAGGACTCTTAGCTAGTGTATATCATCTTACAAGAATAGAGTATGGTATAAATCAACCCGAAGAGGTATGCATAAAAATATTTGTATCAAGAAAAAATCCCAGAATTCCTTCTATTTTTTGGGTTTGGAAAAGTGCGGATTTTCAAGAACAGGAATCTTATGATATGTTGGGAATCTCTTATGATAGTCATCCGCGTCTAAGACGTATTTTAATGCCCGAAAATTGGATAGGATGGCCTTTGCGTAAAGATTATATCGCTCCAAATTTTTATGAAATACAAGATGCTCACTAAATGATAAAAATAAGAAACTAATCCAAACTTCAGCAACCCCAGATATTCAAAGAATATTAGTACATTCTTTTATAGATCAGACAAAATAATTGATTGACATTCAATCAGACAGAATAATCGAAGTCTCATTCAGATATTATTATGTATGTGAGAAATAACAAAATTCATAAATAATAGAATAATATAGGGTTTCAAATAGGATAGGGGTTCCTTAAGATTCTAAAACAAAAACAATACTTATTTCTTATCAGTCAAGCCAATAAAAGAAATAGGATGAACTGCAAAAATTCTTTATCTTTATCAAAAACTATATAACATACACATCAACAGCAATTATATGGCCACGAAAAAAAAACACAAAGAAAAGGGCTTGATTCTCTTTTGGTAATCCTTATAAGATGAATTCTTAATATTCTCACTCCACCCCAGAACTCCGACTTTTAGGTCTTTTAACCAACTAATTAAACCACTCCAATATTATGGAAATAGAAACCTTTCTTTGTATCGCAGAAAAAAAAAGGAAAAAAATAGATAAAGAATTCATTATCTATATATAGATATAGATACGATAGATAAACGAATATACCTAAAAAAATGCATCTATTCTTTAATCGTCTAGGAACAGTATATCTACAGATACCTAAATAGATAAAAGAAATATGTTATGTATGAGAATATAGAAAGAAGAGCACAAATTTGTCTGAGTATTTATCCCCATGAATATGGGGGATAGATACTCAGACAAATGAATATTGTGCCAGGAACCAGATTTGAACTGGTGACACGAGGATTTTCAGTCCTCTGCTCTACCAACTGAGCTATCCCGACCATTCTTGCAGCTTAAGACTTTTATTTGAAAAAATTATTGGAATATATGTGAATGAATCTATATCAACTAAGTAAAAAAAAAAGTTTGTAAGTGAGTTTCCGTAGTAATAATTCTTTTATATTGTTAATCGTTAATTACGCATATTCAAATTCTTTGCTCAAAAATAAGATATTCATTTATACCTTTCTCATTCAAAAAAATGATATGTGTTTCACATATATATCTATCTATATATATATTCCAAAACTAGTGACTTGTGATTATGTAAGAAAATTATGATAGATAGGAAATTGATGAAAATAAAAATTCCAATTTAGTTGGGAAAGAATAAATCGAATAAAACACATAAATAACAACTTAAAGATAGAGAGGGTATAGGAAAAAATTAGAAAGTGAAACAGGTTTTTTGGGGATAGAGGGACTTGAACCCTCATGATTTATTAAGTCGACGGATTTTCCTCTTACTTTCAATTTCATTGTTGTCGGTATTGACATGTAGAATAGGACTCTATCTTTATTCTCATCTGATTGATCAGTTCTTCAAGGGTTTTATCCGATTATGATAAAGTGAATAATTTCATCAAGAAATATTCCATCTTTTCTTCAACTTCGAGTTGGTTTGATTCACATCTTTCATTTGTGAATATTTTTATCACAAATCGATCTTCATTAATAAATAGTAATAAATTGAAAGAGTATTTCAGTATATATATGTCTCTAAATGTTTATTTTTGATCCATTCCTGGAATTTTGGTGAAAGGATTCTTTTACTAATGCAAGAAAAAAAGTCGTCAATTTCGTTTGTTAGAACAGCTTCCATAGAGTCTCTGCACCTATCCCTTTTTTATTATCACTTTCTGAATTTTTCTTTTTTTCAGAAAACGGGATTTGGCTCAGGATTGCCCATTGTGAATTCCAGGGTTTCTCTGAATTTGAAAATGATCACTTGGTAAGTTTCCATACCAAAACTCAATCCAATTAAGTCCGTAGCGTCTACCAATTTCGCCATATCCCCATCATTTTTTTGATATTTGAATCTGATTATAATATAATGCTCTTTTTTCATTTCTATTATGAGAATAATGCGGAAACTTTTGAATTCATTAAATCCATATTATTCTATTCAATATTCAAAACCCTTTTTTCTCCAATTTTCTTGATTTTATTTCATCTATACTCGATACCTTTATTTGCTTGAATCAGAACTGATTCTAATATCTATATATTAACAATTCAATATATACAGATATAGACCACATATCTACTTATCTTCTATGTACCTACTTTTATTATTTTTTCATACAATTTTCAATACTCGAATGGTCGATTCTTTTTATTTTTTTTTGTTTTTGCTGAAAAGAAAGAAACAATCCATTTATTCATATACAATTGATATAACTCAAACGAATCTAGTGGCTATAAAAAATCATTCTTTTAATGTAGAATTAGACATTTCTTTAAGAATCTGGAATTCCTTAATATTTACGAAAATTGACTTTCAATACTAATAAATAATCTTTTTGAAATCAATCAATTTAATAATATATATCTAGAATATTAGATCAAAAGAGATTATATTCATATTCATTATTATCTTGCACTTTATGTTATGGACTAACATAACATATAAATAATAGAAATTCTAAATATTGGGTTTGATTTTCTATATTTTCTATGTTTGTATTCATTTGAATTTTGTTATAAAGAACTAAAAATTTATAACTCAGATCCCATGAAATTCTTCTGCATATGTATATTTCGTTTACGTTAGCCGGTTTAGCTCAGAGGTTAGAGCATCGCATTTGTAATGCGATGGTCATCGGTTCGAATCCGATAACCGGCTTTTCTCAATTTGTTTTTTACATAATTGATAATATCTTTTTTAGAAATAAAAAATTGGGAGAGTTCGATCTCTCCGGAAGAAATCAAGAAAGAAACCTACTTTTTTGTATTTTTTTATATACAATACAATAAAGTTCGGATATTGATAAAATTAGTCTAATTCTTCTTTGTACTATAAAACTTTAGTAGATTTCGCTTCATTTCATTTATATATAATATTTTCCATTTCGTTTAGTTTTCATTTTGATTTATAATATTTTTCATTTTAAAAAAGGAGTTTTTATGTCACGTTACAGAGGACCTTGTTTCAAAAAAATACGTCGTCTGGGATATTTACCAGGACTTACTAGTAAAAAGCCAACAGTCAAAAACGAACTTAGAAATCAATTGCGCTTCAGTAAAAAATCTCAATATCGTATTCGTTTAGAAGAAAAACAAAAATTGCGTTTTCATTATGGTCTTACAGAACGACAATTGCTGAAATACGTTCGTATCTCCGGAAAAGCTAAAGGATCAACTGGTCAGGTTTTATTACAACTACTTGAAATGCGCTTGGATAACATACTTTTTCGATTGGGTATGGCTGCGACTATTCCTCAAGCCCGCCAATTCATAAACCATAGACATGTTTTAGTTAATGGTCGTATAGTAGATATACCAAGTTATCGTTGCAAACCTCAAGATATTATTACAGCGAAGGATGAACAAAAATCGAAAACTCTGATTCAAAATTATCTTGATTCAGCCCCCCGTGATAAATTGCCAAATCATTTGACTGTTCACCCTTTCCAATATAAAGGTTTA
Source organism: Phaseolus vulgaris (assembly GCF_000499845.2). Lineage (NCBI taxonomy): Eukaryota > Viridiplantae > Streptophyta > Magnoliopsida > Fabales > Fabaceae > Phaseolus > Phaseolus vulgaris. Next base: position 18,549 of record NC_009259.1, read on the forward strand.
ATTAATCAAATAATAGATAATAAATGGGTTGGTTTGAAAATCAATGAATTACTGGTTGTAGAATATTATTCTCGTCAAACTTAAACCTAACTAAAATAACAAGAGTTTTTTTTTTGACGAGGATTTTCTGTTATTCAGATATCATAGACATGGATATGGAAAAATTGATATTCCTTGCCCACCCGTTATCCACTATTTTTTGTATTAGCGAAAAATTAGGAATAGAGAGTCCATATCAACAAATTTGAAATAATAGTATGCATTGGGATGAGTAATATTGATGAATTTGGTAAAGATTCGGAAAGAGAGGGATTCGAACCCCCGGTAAACAAAAAGCCTACATAGCAGTTCCAATGCTACGCCTTGAACCACTCGGCCATCTCTCCTATATAATGATGCCCAGAAACCGGTTGAATGTTGAATAGTGAATCAGTCATATTTTTAATCAATGCATAAAACCTATTCAAACTATCAAAATAAAAAGTAAAATTAGAAATACAAAGTAAAATAAAAAAAAACCTCCTACAAGGTCTTAGGATAAACAAATTTGATTAATTAGTTTATTTTTACGTTATTTCGCACTGTATTGTACAATTCCTTTATTTGTGGGATTGATTTCTCACACCAGAATTAATTAAATTATAGAATGGATTTATACCTATGCCTAGATCTCGGATAAATGAAAATTTTATTGATAAGACCTTTTCAATTGTAGCCAATATCTTATTACGAATAATTCCGACAACTTCAGGAGAAAAAAGGGCATTCACTTATTACAGAGATGGTGTGATTTGATTCCATTTTTTTTTTACCGAAATCGGTAAAAAAAAATGGAAAAAACTCACGCGTGTTGAAGGTGAAATTTGTAAATAAAAAAAAGGATTAATTCCTTCTGTCGTGTATCCTCGATTAATGAAGCCTTATATGCTTGAACTTTAGGTTTCTAGTATTAAGCGAAAGGTTATACCTATACTTATGGGGTTAGGTCAACCCCAAATTACTAGTACTGATAGGCAACATTGGGAAAGAAGCACTACGCTTGGGAATCAAGGACACGAAAACTTTGTATCTATCTATATCCATGGCTTATCGAGATTGGGACTAACAGGAATGGTTGGGACAATCAATATCCATCTCGTTCATATTTTGGATACCCATAGAACCATCGAAGATTATTGAAGTGACTAATTCCAGGAAATTAAGCAGCGTAGAGGACAAAGAAATTGTTGAAGTTATTTTTTTTTATCAAGTACCTACATACTTCATGTTAAGAAATAATTTTTGACAGGAAGGTTGGCTAGAGATTTATTGTAAAAACACTAGCTCTGTTCAGTTGAAAATGAGAATACTGGAATCTTTTTTGATTTTATGGATTTTTATCATTACACACATAAGGGGGGAGCCGTATGAGATGAAAATCTCACGTACAGTTCTGGAGCGGAGATTCTTTGAACCAAATGACGACCGTAACGGATGTCAGCTCAATCTGAAGGAAATTATGCAGAAGCTTTACAGAATTATTATGAGGCTATGCGACTGGAAATTGATCCCTATGATCGAAGTTATATACTTTATAACATAGGCCTTATTCACACAAGTAACGGAGAACATACTAAAGCTTTGGAATATTATTTTCGGGCGCTCGAACGAAACCCATTTTTACCCCAAGCTTTTAATAATATGGCCGTGATCTGTCATTACGTGCGACTATCTCCACTATAGAAAGAAAAAAGAAAAGAACAAGCAAATCCACAAATTTTAATAGAATAAATATCAAGAATGATAAATAATAAAGGCTTTCTACATATACATATATCGTCCAAAACTACGATTTTTATCAGCTGTAGCAAAGAAACTTCCTTCATAGAAGTAAAAATATGAAGAAATCAATATGTCTAGATACCCTCTTTTTCTATGGATAAAAGATCTAATTGATAAAGTAAGCATCGTAAGGATCAATTAACACGGTTTTGAGTCGATATAATAAAAACTGCTTACTTATCTCATGATAAATAAAGAAGTCAGGAATTCACTTATGTAATAAAATGGATCCCCTGATATTTTGAGCAGCGGTGTAGTATCAAATCCCAAAGATAGAAAGTATTTTCTCTTTACTTATAAGAACTTAGAAGATAAGAAAGAAAAAACTTTTACCAAGATTCTATAGAAATGAATATATCATATATTTTTGTATATTATATATAAAATCGAGATAGTTACCTTTCAGAAAATTAGAATTATAATGAGGGCGTTAATGCCAATGCTTTATTCCCTTTTCTGAAGGTAGGAGAAAAGATAAAACTAAAAAAAGATAAAATTCTTTGAAATTCTTTATTTTTTAGTAAAAATTCAAGTTTGAAACTCATATTAATAACTTCTTTTTTTCTTTTAGTTAACTTCAAGATAATAGAACAAAAAAAGAATTGACTACTGAGCCGTATGAGTCAGGAAATTCTCAAGTACGGTTCTAAGGAAAGGAATTGACTCACCTATTTCGACCGAGGAGAACAGGCCATTCGACAGGGAGACTCAGAAGTTGCGGAGTCTTGGTTTAATCAAGCCGCTGAATATTGGAAACAAGCTATAGCTCTTACCCCCGGTAATTATATTGCAGCACAGAATTGGTTGAAGATCACAGGGCGTTTTGAATAAGAACATTCTTTGTTCTTTTTTTTTTTCTTATATATTTATCTATCTATATATAGATAGATAAATATATATGGTTATAAATTCTTGTTTGTTGTCCCTATTAATCAAATTAAAAAATCATTTCTATAGGAACGACCAATCACAGAATTAAAATATATCCCTTCTCATTTTGTTCGATTTTGTCTAGTATTTCATAGAAATAAACGAGATGTGGATACAGTAGAGAATTTTCTCCTTTTTTCTGCTATTGAAACTAATATTCAATCAAATTAATAAAAGAAAAGAGACCTTCATTAAAAAAAATAAATAAAATACAGGTATATTGTCTAATAATAAATGCTAATGCCTGCTCACGAGATTTGAAATAGAGTACATACTAATACTTTATCTAAAAAAAAGGAGTTCCATCTAGCAACTTCTGAATAAAATCTGAATACATTTGATTATAGGCTGCATGAAAAATTATTGAACTTCCATTCAGAGTTCCCAAAAAGGTCTTAGAAGATTGAAAAGGGTCCATTGAGCGCCCCACTGTTATGTCATAATAGATTTGAACACTTGCCCCGAATTGACTTCGAGATCATAATTGTTCTAGTGAAAAACTAAATAAATGAAATTAACTTAACTAAGATATCAAATACATGAGAGATAGGAGAGAACAAAACTCAATAGAAACATCTCTAATAAGTTCACTAATTCTGTTTTATGTTGGCAGGTCTCTTTGTATGTGTTGTCTGGAAAGAGGAGGACTCAATGATTATTCGTTCACCGGAACCAGAAGTTAAAATTTTGGTAGATAGGGATCCTATAAAAACTTCTTTTGAGGAATGGGCAAAACCTGGTCATTTCTCAAGAACAATAGCTAAGGGACCAGATACTACTACTTGGATCTGGAACCTACATGCTGACGCTCATGATTTTGATAGCCATACTAATGATTTAGAGGAGATTTCCCGAAAAGTGTTTAGTGCTCATTTCGGCCAACTCTCTATCATCTTTCTTTGGCTGAGTGGCATGTATTTTCATGGTGCTCGTTTTTCCAATTATGAGGCATGGTTAAGTGATCCTACTCACATTAGGCCTAGTGCTCAGGTGGTTTGGCCAATAGTGGGTCAAGAAATATTGAATGGTGATGTAGGGGGAGGGTTCCGAGGAATACAAATAACCTCTGGTTTTTTTCAGATTTGGAGAGCATCTGGAATAACTAATGAATTACAACTCTATTGTACTGCAATTGGTGCATTGGTCTTTGCAGCCTTAATGCTTTTTGCTGGTTGGTTTCATTATCACAAAGCTGCTCCAAAATTGGCTTGGTTCCAAGATGTAGAATCTATGTTGAATCACCATTTGACAGGGCTCCTAGGGTTGGGATCTCTTTCTTGGGCAGGACATCAAATACATGTATCTTTACCTATTAACCAATTTCTAAATGCTGCAGTAGATCCCAAAGAGATACCACTTCCTCATGAATTTATCCTAAATCGGGATCTTTTGGCTCAACTTTATCCGAGTTTTGCCGAGGGAGCAACTCCATTTTTCACCTTGAATTGGTCAAAATATGGAGAATTTCTTACTTTTCGTGGAGGATTAGATCCAGTAACTGGAGGTCTATGGCTGACCGATATTATACACCATCATTTAGCTATTGCAATTCTTTTCTTGATAGCGGGTCACATGTATAGGACCAACTGGGGTATTGGTCACAGTATAAAAGACATTTTAGAGGCACATAAAGGTCCATTTACAGGCCAGGGTCATAAAGGTCTATATGAGATCCTAACAACGTCATGGCATGCTCAATTATCTATTAATCTAGCTATGTTAGGCTCTTTGACCATTGTTGTAGCTCACCATATGTATTCTATGCCTCCTTATCCATACCTAGCTACTGACTATGGGACACAACTGTCATTGTTTACACATCACATGTGGATTGGTGGATTTCTCATAGTCGGTGCTGCTGCGCATGCAGCTATTTTTATGGTAAGAGATTATGATCCGACTATTCGATACAACGATCTATTAGATCGTGTCCTTAGACATCGTGATGCAATCATATCACATCTTAACTGGGTATGTATCTTTTTAGGTTTTCACAGTTTTGGTTTGTATATTCATAATGATACCATGAGCGCTTTAGGGCGCCCTCAAGATATGTTTTCAGATACCGCTATACAATTACAGCCGATCTTTGCTCAATGGATCCAAAATACCCACGCTTTAGCACCTGGTACAACAGCCCCAGGTGCAGCAACAAGTACCAGTTTGACTTGGGGAGGTGAAAATTTAGTAGCAGTAGGCGGTAAAGTTGCTTTGTTACCTATTCCATTAGGAACTGCGGATTTTTTGGTCCATCATATTCATGCATTTACAATTCATGTAACAGTATTGATACTCTTAAAGGGTGTTCTATTTGCTCGTAGTTCACGATTGATACCGGATAAAGCAAATCTAGGTTTTCGTTTCCCTTGTGATGGACCTGGAAGAGGGGGTACATGCCAAGTATCCGCTTGGGATCATGTCTTCTTAGGACTATTTTGGATGTACAATTCAATTTCGGTAGTCATTTTCCATTTCAGTTGGAAAATGCAGTCAGATGTTTGGGGTAGTATAAGTGATCAAGGGATAGTAACTCATATCACAGGAGGAAATTTTGCGCAGAGTTCCATTACCATTAATGGGTGGCTCCGTGATTTCTTATGGGCGCAGGCATCCCAGGTAATTCAGTCTTACGGTTCTTCATTATCTGCATATGGTCTTTTTTTCTTGGGTGCACATTTTGTATGGGCTTTTAGTTTAATGTTTCTATTCAGCGGGCGTGGTTATTGGCAAGAACTTATTGAATCCATTGTTTGGGCTCATAATAAATTAAAAGTTGCTCCTGCTACTCAGCCCAGAGCCTTGAGCATTGTACAAGGACGTGCTGTAGGAGTAACACATTACCTTCTAGGTGGAATTGCCACAACATGGGCATTCTTCTTAGCAAGAATTATTGCAGTAGGATAATAGCTAGGAGGATTTGAAAATCATTATGGCATTAAGATTTCCAAGCTTTAGTCAAGGCTTAGCTCAAGACCCCACTACTCGTCGTATTTGGTTTGGTATTGCTACCGCACATGACTTCGAAAGTCATGATGATATTACTGAGGAACGTCTTTATCAGAATATTTTTGCTTCTCATTTCGGGCAATTAGCAATCATTTTTCTGTGGACTTCCGGGAATCTCTTTCATGTAGCTTGGCAAGGGAATTTTGAGACATGGGTACAGGATCCTTTACATGTAAGACCTATTGCTCATGCAATTTGGGATCCTCATTTTGGTCAACCAGCTGTAGAAGCTTTTACCCGAGGAGGTGCTCTAGGCCCTGTTAATATAGCCTATTCTGGTGTTTATCAATGGTGGTATACAATCGGTTTACGTACTAATGGGGATCTTTATACTGGAGCTATTTTTCTATTAATTCTATCTACTATATCTTTAATAGCGGGTTGGTTACACCTGCAACCAAAATGGAAACCAAGTGTTTCGTGGTTTAAAAATGCTGAATCCCGCCTCAATCATCATTTGTCAGGACTATTCGGAGTAAGTTCCTTGGCTTGGACAGGACATTTAGTCCATGTCGCTATTCCGGGGTCCAGGGGGGAATACGTTCGATGGAATAATTTATTAGGTATATTGCCGCATCCCGAAGGATTAGGTCCATTTTTTACAGGTCAGTGGAATCTTTATGCTCAAAACCCCGATTCCAATAATCATATATTTGGTACCCCTCAAGGAGCAGGAACTGCTATTCTAACACTTCTCGGGGGATTTCATCCGCAAACTCAAAGTTTATGGTTGACCGATATTGCACACCATCATTTGGCTATTGCATTTATTTTTCTAGTTGCTGGCCATATGTATAGAACTAACTTCGGGATTGGTCACAGTATTAAAGATCTTTTAGAAGTACATACTCCTCCGGGAGGTAGATTGGGGCGTGGACATAAGGGTCTTTATGACACAATCAATAATTCAATTCATTTTCAATTAGGTCTTGCTCTAGCCTCTTTAGGGGTTATTACTTCCTTGGTAGCACAACACATGTACTCTTTACCTGCTTATGCGTTTATAGCGCAAGACTTTACTACTCAAGCTGCCTTATATACTCATCATCAATATATAGCAGGCTTCATTATGACAGGGGCTTTTGCTCATGGAGCTATCTTTTTTATTAGAGATTATAATCCAGAGCAGAATAAAGATAATGTCTTGGCAAGAATGTTAGACCATAAAGAAGCTATCATATCCCACTTAAGTTGGGCTAGCCTCTTTCTGGGGTTCCATACTCTTGGACTTTATGTCCATAACGATGTCATGCTTGCTTTTGGTACTCCGGAGAAACAAATTTTGATTGAACCTATATTTGCTCAATGGATACAATCTGCTCATGGGAAAACTTCCTATGGGTTTGATATACTTTTATCTTCAACGAACAGTCCGGCGTTCAATGCGGGACGAAGCATATGGTTGCCTGGTTGGTTAAACGCTGTAAATGAGAATAGTAATTCTCTATTCTTAACAATAGGGCCTGGAGACTTCTTGGTTCATCATGCTATTGCTCTTGGTTTACATACAACTACATTGATCTTAGTAAAAGGTGCTTTGGATGCGCGTGGTTCTAAGTTAATGCCTGATAAAAAAGATTTTGGTTATAGTTTTCCTTGTGATGGCCCGGGACGAGGCGGAACTTGTGATATTTCCGCTTGGGACGCATTTTATTTGGCAGTTTTCTGGATGTTAAATACCATTGGATGGGTTACTTTTTATTGGCATTGGAAACACATTACACTATGGCAGGGTAATATTTCACAGTTTAATGAATCTTCTACCTATTTGATGGGATGGTTAAGAGATTATCTATGGTTGAACTCTTCACAACTTATCAATGGATATAACCCCTTTGGTATGAATAGTTTATCAGTCTGGGCATGGATGTTCTTGTTTGGACATCTTGTTTGGGCTACTGGATTTATGTTCTTAATTTCCTGGCGCGGATATTGGCAGGAATTGATTGAAACTTTGGCATGGGCTCATGAACGTACACCTTTGGCTAATTTGATTCGATGGAGAGATAAACCAGTGGCTCTTTCCATTGTGCAAGCAAGATTGGTTGGACTAGCCCACTTTTCCGTAGGTTATATATTTACTTATGCAGCCTTCTTAATTGCCTCTACATCGGGCAAATTCGGTTAATTTCATTCTTTATTCAATATATCTGGAAAGAATATAATTTCCTTCTAGAATAGAATATCATTTCCTTCTATAGGCAAGAGAAGCCACTTATACATCTAGGATCCGACTTCTATCATTGATACTAATAGCAAATTAACCATTATTATGGCAAGGAAAAGTGTGATTCAGAGGGAGAAGAAGAGACAAAAATTGGAACAGAAATATCATTTGATTCGCCGATCCTCAAAAAAAGAAATAAGCAAAGTTCCGTCGTTAAGTGATAAATGGGAAATTCATGGAAAATTAGAATCACTACCGCGTAATAGTGCACCTATACGTCTTCATCGACGTTGTTTTTCAACCGGAAGACCGAGAGCTAATTATCGAGACTTTGGATTATCTGGACACATACTTCGGGAAATGGTTCATGCATGTTTCTTGCCGGGTGCAACAAGATCCAGTTGGTAAGGATTCCAAATTATCTTCATTTTTTTTTTTCATTTTATTATCAGCGATCATAGGATGGTCCCTTTACCGTTATGTATAAATGGTTTATTCTATTTGTATATATATGGTAAAGGGATGCATTCAATCTTTGTTTTTGTTCATTAGTTATCAATTCTTTTTTTTATCGCGGAGTAGAGCAACTTGGTAGCTCGCAAGGCTCATAACCTTGAAGTTACGGGTTCAAATCCCGTCTCCGCAACTTTTTGAATTTGATAAAAACAAGGTTTCAAGAAGGGCATTATACGCAGTAAATTCTATGGCATTTGTCATACTATGACTATTAAATACATAGGGCGGATAGCGGGAATCGAACCCGCGTCTTCTCCTTGGCAAAGAGAAATTTTACCATTCGACTATATCCGCATTTTCATTGTACTTGATATGCGATTCTATTTGTACAGAGATGGGCCTTATATTCTATTAGGGATAATTCAAAAGAAATGTATATAATATATATTGTCTCCCAAATAAAATCTTTTAGATTACTATTCCTTTTTATCAAAAATTCCTATTTCTATTATTATATATTATTTTTTTCTATGTATCTATAGAATTGAAATTCTCATTCTATCGAATATTTTAATTGACTTTTTTAAGAAAAAAGAAAGTTCCTATGAATATTCATTTAATAGAATAAAAAATTCTATTTATTTCTATAGAGATACAGATCGATGGTATATATTTTGAATGAATTACTAGACGACGTAGAAATAGATTTATAGTAGATTTATAGTATTTCATTTGAATATTCTATTCATATCATATTAATATGAATAGAATATTCAAATGAAATACAAATTTTTATATTTCATTTTTTCTATTGTATTTATTTGAGTTTCACAATGTACCACCATATAAGTATAAGATATAAGATTTTTCCAATAGAAGAAGTTTACTCCCCCTTAGAATGTAATGTGTTATAGTTGTCTTTTTTTTTTACTAACTAATCTATTCCCTTTTTTATATGCCTGACAATCCGAAAGAATTCTGAGGGAGGGGTCATTTCGTTTTGAATCTAGAATAAAAATAACTTCAAGAAATGAGAGAATTAAGAATACCCACTAGAAACACTAATCCAATCCATAATGATGTACCAGAAAATAGAACATTTTTGTTATTTGACCAACCTTCAGGAGAAGCAAATAAAACAGGTACACTAATCAATAAAAGAAATGAAATAGCAATTAATGCAAAAACAGCTAATTGGAAAGCAATAGTCATGTTTCTAATCCTCCAATTTACCAACAAAAGAACTTTACCATTTGATCCCCCAACCCCTTAAAATACCTTTATTGAAAAAAAAATTTGTAAATGGAAAAATGCAGAAGGGTTTTATCATGAATTCATTGATTTTCTATAATTGATTATCAACCCTTTTGAGGCTTGGATCGAGGATAGTTTTTTTACTTCACAAAAAGACATGCTGGATTTTGCACCTATATACATACATACCGATCGAAAACTAAACCAATAGATTCACATAGAATACCTTTCCTATGGATAGATAATAGAAAGAGTATCAATTCATATGCTCATGGTCTATTCAGTGGAATAATAATAAAAAAATATATATATATTAGATATTAGCTTTTGGAGAGATGGCTGAGTGGTTGATAGCCCCGGTCTTGAAAACCGGTATAGTTTGAAAGAAAGAACTATCGAGGGTTCGAATCCCTCTCTCTCCTTTTTATCGGTAAATAAAGTTTTTGATTTTCTGAGTTTCTATCGAATCTTTTTTTTCGGACTGGGCTATATCATCCCGAAAAAAAAGATTCGATAGAAACTCAGAAAAAAGGAAAAGAAATTCGTCTTTACGCCTCGCTCCACTCAACCAAATAATTATAGTAAAAGAAAAGTGATTTCTACTTCATTGGATCTCATGTCTCAATTAAGAGGAGTCATGGAAAGAACAGGTTCAAAATCGCGATCAATTCCTTTTTCAAATCCTGCGGCAGCTGCGCGAGCTCTTCCCGCGTGCCATAAATGGCCTACAAATAGAAAGAATCCTAGAACAAAATGAGAAGTAGCTAACCAACTTCTAGGAGAAACATAATTTACTGCATTAATCTCTGTAGCTACGCCACCCACGGAATTTAAGGAACCTAAAGGAGCATGAGTCATATATTCCGCAGAACGACGTTCTTGCCAAGGCTGTATATCTTTTTTCAGTCTACTCAAGTCTAAACCATTAGGACCCCTTAGAGGTTCTAACCAAGGAGCACGCAAATCCCAAAAACGCATAGTTTCTCCGCCAAAAATAACTTCGCCAGTCGGGGAACGCATTAGATATTTACCTAAACCTGTAGGTCCTTGAGCAGATCCTACATTAGCCCCAAGACGTTGGTCTCTAACTAGAAAAGTAAATGCTTGAGCTTGAGAAGCTTCTGGACCAGTGGGCCCATAAAACTCACTAGGATAAGCGGTATTATTAAACCAGACAAAGCAACAAGCAATAAAACCAAAAACAGATAAAGCACCTAAACTATAAGATAAGTAAGCTTCTCCAGACCATACAAGTGCACGCCGAGCCCATGCAAAGGGTTTGGTTAAGATATGCCAGATTCCACCAAGTATACAAATGGAACCCAACCATACATGCCCTCCAATTATATCTTCCAAATCGTCCACACTAACAATCCATCCTTCGCCCCCAAAAGGTGATTTTAATAAATATCCAAATAGAATACTTGGACTAAGGGTCAAATTGGTTATTTTTCTTACATCTCCCCCCCCCGGAGCCCATGTATCATATATACCTCCAAAATAAAGAGCCTTGAATACTAGAAGAAAAGCACCTATACCTAACAAGATTAAGTGAATACCCAAAATTGTAGTCATTTTATTTCTATCTTTCCATACATAACCGAAGAAGGGAAAAGATTCTTCAAGAGTCTCAGGTCCCAGAAGTGCATGATAAATACCGCCAAAGCCCAATACTGCAGAGGAAATTAAGTGAAGTACTCCAGACACAAAGTATGGAAAGGTGTCTATAACTTCCCCTCCAGGACCTACTCCCCAACCTAGAGTAGCTAGATGGGGAAGCAAAATTAAACCTTGTTCATACATGGGCTTCTCGGGTACGAAATGAGCCACTTCAAAAAGGTTCATTGCTCCGGCCCAGAATACTATTAATCCAGCATGGGCTACATGGGCCCCTAATAGTTTACCGGATAAATTGATAAGTCGGGCATTCCCGGCCCACCAAGCGAAACCGGTAGTTTCCTGGTCACGACCAGTTAAAGCTAAAGTTCCATTAAAGAGCGTTTCCACGTGGTAGAACCTCCTCAGGGAATATAAGGTTTTCATGAGGCTGATCTTGAGCTGCCATCCACGCACGAATACCTTCGTTTAAGAGAATATTTTTGGTGTAGAAAGTCTCAAATTCAGGATCTTCCGCTGCGCGGATTTCTTGAGAAACGAAATCATAAGCACGTAAGTTCAGGGCCAAACCGACTACCCCAAGAGCACTCATCCATAAACCAGTTACTGGTACAAATAACATAAAGAAATGTAACCAACGTTTATTGGAAAAAGCAACCCCAAAGATTTGGGACCAAAAGCGATTAGCAGTAACCATTGAATAAGTTTCTTCAGCTTGGGTTGGGTTAAAAGCACGGAATGTATTTGCACCATCACCATCTTCAAATAAAGTATTTTCTACGGTTGCACCATGAATAGCGCATAGTAGTGCAGCGCCCAATACACCAGCAACTCCCATCATATGAAATGGGTTTAATGTCCAATTATGAAATCCTTGGAAAAAGAGGATGAATCGAAAAATAGCTGCTACACCAAAACTAGGAGCAAAGAACCAACCAGACTGACCCAGTGGATAAATAAGGAATACAGAAACAAAAACAGCAATTGGACCTGAGAATGCGATTGCATTATAAGGTCGTAATTGAACAGATCGAGCAAGTTCAAATTGACGTAACATGAAACCTATTAATCCGAAAGCACCATGGAGAGCAACAAAAGTCCACAGACCACCTAACTGACACCAACGGGTAAAATCTCCCTGTGCTTCAGGACCCCACAGTAACAACAAAGAGTGTGATAAACTATTAGCGGGAGTGGAAACTGCAGCGGTTAAGAAGTTGCAGCCTTCTAAATAAGAACTTGCCAAGCCGTGAGTATACCATGAAGTTACAAAGGTCGTACCTGTAAACCAACCCCCCAAGGCGAAATAGGCGCACGGAAAGAGTAATAGACCGGACCAACCCACAAAAACGAAACGGTCCCTCCGCAACCAGTCATCCATAATATCAAATAAATCCTTTTCATCTTTGGTAAATTTACCAAGAGCTATAGTCATAGCGATCCTCCTATTCAACTACTTCAACCATTTCCCAACACCTCATAGAGCATTTTCAGAGATGGGACGGACCTTGATCATTTATCTCTATTTATGTCTCTCTCTCTATATCTAGATATATATATAGACAATTTTCTAGTATACTTTCCCTTTTTTTCTAATCGGTTTCGAATCAAAAATCATTTCTTGATGGGTCTATTGATATCTAGGGCAAATCCATGAACTCGATGTGGTTATTCTTTATCTATTCTTAAAAATCTCTCAAGTCATAAATACTAAAATCTCCTATGACTCTAAAATCCAATAGAAATTTTTTTTGAAGAACTGTTCAAGAAACAAATGATCCCCTCTTTCACTCCTTATACCCAGTGGATCCTCAGACATATTTCCTTTCATGAAAGAAACTTATTCTTGAATTTTTTTTTGTGAATTTACTTCTATTTTGTCTAGGAAACTACTCTAGGATCATATATTTTATAAATTTCTATTTCATTTACAGTTTGTTCTTTTTATTATAGTATTTCATTTTTTTGAATAAATACTATAATAAAAAGAACAAACTGTAAATGAAAGTTTCTGTCTCATCTATATGAATTGCTGGAAAAATATCGTACGCATCGATATGAAAAGAAACTTTTTGATACGCGAAGACATAATTGAATGTATTTTTCTATTATTTCTATAAGATTCTATCTAATCTTATAGAAAAAATAGAAATTTATTTTTCGGAAAAAAAAAGATTGTTCGAATTTCATCTTTATCAAATTTGAATATCAGAATAGTAGATATAAATATAATTCAACGGGTTAGGTCCACTTACTTTTTTTTATTTTTCCATTTTTAAGAATTGAATTTTACACTTTTTGCATTTTTATTACTTTCTTTACTATATTCTAATGAAAATCTACGATTACTTTCTTTTTGATTACAAATAGAAAATTTTTCAAAATAGCAAGAATCTTTCTATTCTTCCTTAAATTAGAAAAACTATTGTTTTTGAAAAAAAAGTAAAAAGCCCCTTATCGGATTTGAACCGATGACTTACGCCTTACCATGGCGTTACTCTACCACTGAGTTAAAAGGGCCCTTTTTCTTTCAATTCCTAAATAAGGAACTAGCATGACTAATACATCTATTTGTTACTTTGTATACTTAGTATACTTATTCTATCAATTTCTATAAATTATCTAAATGAAATGATATAAATGGGGTTAGAATAAATGTACATCAATATCTACTATTTGCATAATGACTTATCAAAGAACAAAACATAGGATTTACCTAGTGAATAGAATATAGTTAAAAAAAAAAGAATTGATTAAGATTGGATTTGATCTATATCAAAAGAATAAATTATTTCATTTCAAAATGGATTCTTGAAGTCATTCTAATCATAACACTAAATTCATTTTATTGATACATAAATGTACTCACAAATTCAAATATTTCATCGAATCATTGATAAAATAGATTCAATATGTTCTGTCCCTAAAGCAAATTTTTATTTTATTTTTTTATTGAAAAATTATTTTCAAAAATTTGCGGATCTCTATCCTTCTTACCTGACCCAATTTCCAAAGTTTTTTTTCCCGGCTTGTTTTTAGATATCAATCTACCTATCGAATCTTAGTATTAGTAATAAATGACAGAACTGGAGTTTGAACCTCCCGTCCTTTGCAACAAACCAATAATTCCCGTAAAGAATTTTCTCTTTATTTGAACATTACTTATTTTTTTTTCTTAATATGACTTGAATAAAAAAAATTTCGAAATAGAAATGATTAATAAAAAATTTCTATGGAATTCTGAAAGAGCGAACAATCTTTTTTTTTTGATCGAATCATATCATTATATTGACAATTGCAAAAAACTGTTCATACTATGAACGTAGTATAATGGCGGTCGGGCAAGTATGCCCCCATCGTCTAGTGGTTCAGGACATCTCTTTTTCAAGGAGGCAGCGGGGATTCGACTTCCCCTGGGGGTAGGGTGTTACGAAAGGAATTTGGTTAAGAATTTTAAATCAAAACTGAAATGTATTCTTCCTATTGTGCTGGGTCGATGCCCGAGCGGTTAATGGGGACGGACTGTAAATTCGTTGGCAATATGTCTACGCTGGTTCAAATCCAGCTCGGCCCAAGAATTTGCCGATCCATTATGAAATTCTAGAACCCATTTCTAGTTCTCCGGAAATGACTGATGTGCTCTGATACGGAAGAATCAAAATATGAAACATATCTAAGGTTTTTTCTTTTGTTTTCTGTATGAAATATTTCCTTCCACAAATTCGAATCTTGCTAATAATCTGTATCCATGTCAAGATCTGTAAGTATAAAATCTAGGGAAAAATTGAAAAAAAATATTTTTTTTTCATTGATTCAATTTTCAATCGATTTGTAAATAACAAACGGATTACGAGTCATTTGTGTCGATCTCACTAAAGTCGATATCAATATACATATCAATATATACAAAAATACGCTTTTTTCATTTACAACAAAATGGTTCAAATCCGAAATAGAAAAAGAAAAGGTTTGACAGAAACGGTCCGTAAAAATATTTATACAGTACACCCCTTTCCCTGGGATTGTAGTTCAATTGGTCAGAGCACCGCCCTGTCAAGGCGGAAGCTGCGGGTTCGAGCCCCGTCAATCCCGTTGGATACAAACGCAAAAAAAGAAAAAAGACATCAATTCATTTTTTGTGTATTTGTAAAGAATCAAATTGATAAACAAAATTTTATTCCTAATGGGGCTCCCCCCTGCTTTTTCATTTTTTTCGACGAAAAAAGAAGGAAAGTAATTTTGTAATTTCATCAAGAAGAAATGTTTTTTTGTTTTCTTTAGTATGGATAAAAGATCTTCCTATGTTATACTATTTCATGAGTTGATTTGATAGCTCAGATTTTGTGATTCATGATATTGATCCGATTTGATATCATCGAAATCAAATTTAGACCATTGTTGAAAGATTTATCATCTCTATGGGATTAAATCCCGAATTTTTTTTTATTCGAAATTTCAGAGAAAGAGAACATAATAAAGATTATGGAAGTAAATATTCTCGCATTTATTGCTACTGCACTGTTTATTCTAGTTCCTACTGCTTTTTTACTTATAATTTATGTAAAAACGGTAAGTAAAAGTGACTAATTTCACTGAACTATGACTTCTTCATTTTTATGAATGATTTAAAAAAATGATCGTACAATCATCGCAATCCAGATAGTAGAAATCTATTTTCTTTCTACTATCTGAGAATTGCGTCCAATTTTTTTTTTTTTCAGATTATTTTTACAACCAATTCTGGTATCTTATGAGAAAAAGGGGATAAAAAAACAGGAATGGTGATTGCACAGTCCGCCATTTTCCATATATATATATAACCAGGTTAAGCGTCAATTAATCGAAATAGAAATTTTAAGAAAAATTTGATTGGAGTAGGAATCCATTTCTTCTTCTTTTTTATTCTCTTGATTTTATAAAAATAAGAATATGGGAATAATTCAAATATTTGTTTGATTGAAAGAGTATTTTCAATTCCTATTAAGATATATAGAATACATTACACTACTAGAATAGAACCCTAAAATGAAGATATATTTTCTATTTGAACTCAATTAATTCTTAATTAGTATTAGTCTAAATGAAATATTTTCATTCAATAGTTCAGAAATTAAAAAACTCAGGTAGAAAACAAAAAGATCCCTCAACTCAATTTTGAGTATCCCTATAGTCCACTTCTTCCCCATACTACAAGGGAAAGGGAAAATGAAAAAACTACCATTAAAGCAGCCCAAGCAATACTTACTATATCCATGTCAATTTTGTCTCCTATCTCTTATGAAGGAACTATTTCATTCTTTTTTCCAATTTTTTCTTCTATTATCTTTTTTGTATTATTCGCTAAAAATACTATAATAGTGGAATTGCTGTTACAGAGTCAAAAAAAGGATTTTGGGCTAACATCATTGAAGAATTCATTCTATCTATTAGAACATCTAAAAAGTTTTTTGATTCTTTTTAGTAAAATCGGAAAACATTAAGGATAAAAAAAACATCATAGGAACTTCTAAGTAAATGAATGTTACTAACAGGTGGGAATAATAAGATTTCTCTTTTACCCCCACATTTCCTTAATAATTTAATAAAAAAAGAATCAAGACAGATTCATTTGCATACTTAGACTCTTCTTTTTATTTGAAAGAATCCCTTAGATATCTCCCGATTGGTTTTCTAAAAAAACGTAATATAATCTTTCATTTCAAGTGTCTTATCGATCAGGCGACACCCGGATTTGAACTGGGGAAAAAGGATTTGCAGTCCCCCGCCTTACCACTCGGCCATGCCGCCAATACAAATATAGATATAAAGTATATTAGAATACCCCCCCTTTTTCTATTGAAAAATGGAAAAACAATCTTGAGACAAATCACAACCGTTAACTATGAATTTATGAATTATTCTTGAATATTTGAATATAAAATGGTTTTTTCTTAATGAGATCAGAAAATACAAATTGATACATAACCAATCAATATTGCTTTTTTATTCAAAAACTTTGTTCATTCCAATTATAACAGCAACTGTGAATATATGTAAACCCTAGAATATAAATTGGAATTGTTACACAGATATTTTCTAATCGAGTATCTTATCCATATCTATATAGATATTAGAATACCAATACTATAACGGAATTTTGAAGAAATTCTCGTGCTTCTCCTTTTTTTTACAATTTTCAATAGAAAATTTTTAAAAATGAACACGACATGTTATGTGTTATCCTGAACAAATATGACTGCAATAAAGTTAGAGACAGATCTATAGCTGGAGCATATTTCAAAAATACAAGCCTTATTACATTACACATTACATACTCTAATCATATTCTCCCCAAAATACTTCACTTCAAAATCTCTCTTTTCTTTACAATCCCGAATGGATTTTTTTTGTATCCAATTGAATTTGAATATGTAATATCATAATAATGATAGAAATGAAATGCATTTTTTTATATTCCTAAAAAAAATCTTGAAATCCCAGTAGGATTTTACAATCCTTTTTATATTCGAATTTCGATTCTATCTGTTTGTTTTGTTGCAAATTCCTTCCTTCGAAGTTGAGTATAAAATTCTATTATTTCTTTTTCTTTTCATAATAGGTATTTTATACACTAATAAATATTTGATACACGGGATTAGGTAAAATTTCATGTAATTCAGTATAAAGAATAGAAATTCCAGTATTGCTAAATGGATTCATGTGATTTGATGAAGCATGACAGCAAATCGTGGAATATTTTTCGATCAAATTCACGGGGAAATTGAAAATGCTTGGGAGTGGAAATGAAGAAATGTCTACACTACCTGGATTGAATCAGATACAGTTGGAAGGGTTTTGTAGATTCATTGATCGGGGCTTAACAGAAGGGCTTTTTAAGTTTCCAAAAATTGAGGATACAGATCAAGAAATTGAATTTCAATTATTTGCCGAAACATATCAATTATTAGAACCCTTGATAAACGAAAAAGATGCTGTATATGAATCACTTACATATTCTGCTGAATTATATGTATCCACGGGATTAATTTGGAAAAGTAGTAGAGACATAAAAAAACAAACTATTTTTGTTGGAAACATTCCTCTAATGAATTCTCTGGGAACTTCTATAGTAAATGGAATATATAGAATAGTAATTAATCAAATATTGCAAAGTCCTGGTATCTATTACCGTTCAGAATTGGACCCTAACGGAATTTCGGTCTATACTGGCACTATAATATCAGACTGGGGGGGTAGATTAGAATTAGAGATTGATAAAAAAGCAAGGATATGGGCTCGTGTGAGTAGGAAACAGAAAATATCTATTCTAATTCTATTATCAGCTATGGGTTCGAATTTAAGCGAAATTCTAGAAAATGTTTGTTATCCTGAAATTTTCGTGTCTTTCCTAAATGATAAGGATAAAAAAAAAATTGGGTCAAAAGAAAATGCCATTTTGGAGTTTTATCGACAATTTGCTTGTGTTGGCGGAGATCCAGTATTTTCTGAATCTTTATGGAAAGAATTACAAAAAAAATTTTTTCAACAAAGATGTGAATTAGGAAGAATTGGTCGACGAAATATGAACCAAAAGCTTAATCTTGATATACCCCAGAACAATACATTTTTGTTACCACGAGATATATTGACAGCTGCGAGTCATTTGATTGGCATGAAATTTGGAATGGCTCTACTTGACGATATAAATCATTTGAAAAATAA
>NC_009259.1:42500-80000 GCF_000499845.2 Phaseolus vulgaris
AATCTTTAGGTACCTATCATGAAATTTATGGGCATTATCTAGTAGTAAGAAGTATAAAAAAACAAATGCGTTCTATATACATTCGAACCAATGTAGGTCATATTTCTTTTTATCGAGAAATCGAAGAAGCTGTACAAGGTTTTTGCCGGGCCTATTCATATGATATCTAATCATATAGACGGTTGTATCTAAGATAAACAAATTGATGATACCGGTGTAAATTCAGGTCTTCATGATTTTACAAGGAGCCTAGTTTTTAACTTTTTCAATTTATACACAAATTAAGATAAAGAAAAGGCAGTTTTTCAATCATTGACTCAAACCCATTGTTGAACTGAATCAATCCCACTGAGTGGAATAGGGAGGTACTTATGGCAGAACGGACCAATCTAATGTTTCACAATAAAGTGATAGGTGGAACTGCCATTAAACGACTTATTAGCAGATTAATAGATCACTTCGGAATGGCATATACATCACATATCCTGGATCAAGTCAAGACTCTGGGATTCCGCCAAGCTACGGCTACATCCATTTCATTAGGAATTGATGACCTTTTAACAATACCTTCTAAAGGATGGCTAGTCCGAGATGCTGAACACCAAAATTTGATTTTGGAAAAACAGCATCATTATGGAAATGTACATGCGGTAGAAAAATTACGCCAATCCATTGAGATATGGTATGCTACGAGTGAATATTTTCGACAAGAAATGAATCCTAATTTTAGAATGACCGATCCTTTTAATCCAGTCCATATAATGTCCTTTTCGGGAGCTAGAGGAAATGCATCTCAAGTACACCAATTAGTAGGTATGAGAGGATTAATGTCGGATCCACAAGGACAAATGATTGATTTACCTATTCAAAGCAATTTACGCGAAGGGCTCTCTTTAACAGAATATATAATTTCTTGCTATGGAGCTCGTAAAGGGGTTGTAGATACTGCTGTACGAACATCAGATGCTGGATATCTTACACGTAGACTTGTTGAAGTGGTTCAACATATTGTTATACGTCGAACAGATTGTGGTACCATTCGAGGAATTTCAGTGAATACCCAGAATGAAATGATGCCGGAAAGTACTTGGACACAAACATTAATTGGTCGTGTATTAGCAGACGATATATACAGAGGTTCACGATGCATTGCCGTTAGAAATCAAGATATTGGAATTGGACTTTTCAATCAATTTAAAACCTTTCAAACACAACCAATATCTATACGAACTCCTTTTACCTGTAGGAATACATCTTGGATCTGTCGATTGTGTTATGGCCAAAGTCCTACTCAAGGTCACTTGGTGGAATTAGGAGAAGCTGTGGGTATTATTGCGGGCCAATCCATTGGAGAACCGGGCACTCAATTAACATTAAGAACTTTTCATACTGGCGGAGTATTCACAGGGGGTACTGCAGAACAGGTGCGAGCACCTTATAATGGAAAAATTAAATTCAATGAGGATTTGGTTCATCCTACACGTACACGTCACGGACATCCTGCCTTTCTATGTTATATAGACTTGTATGTTAGTATTGAAAATGGTGACATTATACATAATGTGACTATTCCACCAAAAAGTTTTCTATTAGTTCAAAATAATCAATATGTAAAATCAGAACAAGTGATTGCCGAGATTTTGGCAGGAACATACACGTTTAATTTCAAAGAAAAAGTACGAAAACATGTTTATTCTGACTTAGAAGGAGAAATGCATTGGAGTACCAATGTGTATCATGCATCAGAATTTAAATATAGTAATGTCCATATCTTACCAAAAACAAGTCATTTATGGATTTTATCAGGAAAATCAGACAGGTCCGGTTCAGTCTCTTTTTCAACCCGAAAAGATCAAGATCAATTGAACATTCATTCTCTTTCTACAGGAGAAAGAGATATTTGTAACCATTTAGCAAGTAATAATAAAATCAGACATAAATTGTTTCATTTCAATCCTTCTGAGAAAAAAGAAAGAAGGATTTCAGATTATTCAATAATTAATCAAATCATATGTATAGATCATTGTCATTTTACACATCCTGCTATTTTTCATGATACTACGGATTTATTAGCAAAGAGGCGGAGAAATCGATTCATTATTCCATTTCAATTCCAATCGATTCAAGAACGAGACAAAGCACTAATGTTAGCTTCCAGTATCTCGATTGAAATACCAATCAACGGTCTTTTTCGTAGAAATAGTATTTTTGCTTATTTTGATGATCCTCAATACCGAACACAGAGCTCGGGAATTACTAAATATAGGACTATTGATATCAATTACATTTTAAAAAAAGAGGATTTTGTAATCGAGTATCCTGGAGTTAAAGAATTTAAGACAAAATACCAAATGAAAGTAGATCAATTTTTTTTCATTCCCGAAGAAGTGTATATTTTACCAGAATTTTCTTCCATAATGGTACGGAACAATAGTATCGTTGAAGTAGATACACCAATCACTGTAAATATAAGAAGTCAAGTAAGCGGGTTGGTCCGATTGGAGAAGAAAAAAAAAAAGATTCAATTAAAAATATTTTCCGGGAATATCTACTTTCCCGGAGAAATGGATAAGATATCCCGACACAGTGCCATGTTGATACCACCGAGAACGGTAAAAAAAAATTCAAAAGGATCAAAAAAAAAAATGAAAAATTGGATCTATGCCCAATGGATCACAATTACGAAAAAAAAGTATTTTGTTTTGGTTCGACCGGTAATTTTATATGAAATAGCAGATAGGATCAAATTAATCAAATTTTTTTCCCAAGATATGTTACAAGAAAGAGATAATCTGGAACTTCAAGTTATTAATTATATTCTTTCTGGAAATGGAAAATCAATTCGGGGAATTTCTAATACAAGTATTCAACTAGTTCGGACTTGTTTAGTCTTAAATTGGGATCAAGACAAAAAAGTTTCTTCTATCGAAAAAGGACATGCTTCTTTTGTTGAACTAAGTATAAATGGTTTGGTTAGATATTTTTTAAAAATTGCCTTAGTGAAATCCCATATTTCATATATAAGAAAAAGGAATGATCCGTCCGGTTCAAGATTTATCTTAGATAATGAGTCGGACTGGACCAACATCAATCCATTTTTTTCTATGAATTCGAGGGAAAAAGTTCAACAATCACTTAGTCAAAATCATGGAACTATTCATATGTTGTTGAATAGAAATGATAAATGCCGATCTTTGATAATTTTGTCATCATCGAATTGTTTTCAAATACGATCATTCCACGATGGAAAATATTACAAAGAAGAAATGAATCCAATTCAAAGAGATCCTCTGATTCCAATTAAGAATTCGTTAGGTCCTTTAGGAATAGCCCTTCAAGTTGCCAATTTGGATTTTTACCTTTTAATTACTCATAATCAGATCTCGATAAATAAAAATGGGCAACTTGACAAATTAAAAGAAACTTTTCAAGTATTCAAATATTATTTAATAGACGAAAACGAGAGAATTTATAAACCTGATATATCTAGTAACATCCTTTTAAATCCATTCTATTTGAATTGGCATTTTTTCCATCATAATTCTTGTGAAAAAAAAACGTTTCCAATAATAAGTCTTGGTCAATTTATTTGCGAAAATGTATGTATAGTTCAAATGAAAAATGCACCACACCTTAAATCGGGTCAAATTCTCACTGTTCAAATGGATTCTGTAGGAATAAGATCGGCTAACCCTTATTTGGCGACTCCTGGAACAACTGTTCATGGCCATTATGGAGAAATACTTTCTGAAGGAGATATATTAGTTACATTTATATATCAAAAATCGAGATCGGGTGATATAACACAAGGTCTTCCAAAAGTAGAACAGGTATTAGAAGTTCGTTCGATTGATTCAATATCAATAAACCTAGAAAAGAGAGTAGGTACTTGGAATGGGCGTATAACAAGAATTCTTGGCATTCCTTGGGGATTCTTCATTAGTGCTGAGCTAACTATAGCGCAAAGTCGTATTTCTTTGGTTAATCAAATTCAAAAAGTTTATCGATCCCAGGGAGTTCACATTCATAATAGACATATAGAAATTATTGTGCGTCAAATAACATCAAAAGTATTGGTTTCAGAAGATGGAATGTCTAATGTTTTTTTGCCCGGTGAACTAATTGGATTGTTGCGGGCCGAACGAGCTGGGCGTTCCTTAGAAGAGTCGATTTGCTACCGAGTTCTATTATTGGGGATAACAAAAACATCTTTAAATACTCAAAGTTTCATATCTGAAGCAAGTTTTCAAGAAACTGCTAGAGTTTTATCAAAAGCCGCTCTCCGGGGTCGCATAGATTGGTTGAAAGGTCTGAAAGAGAACGTTGTTTTAGGGGGAATGATGCCAGTTGGTACCGGATTCAAAAGAATAATATACCGTTCAAAGCAAAGGCAATATAACAAGATTACCTCGGAAACAAAAAAAAGAATTGATATGATATATCAAAGCAATCTAGGATTTAAGAATTCCTAAAATAATGATTCTTAAAGTCGTATTCATTTCCGGTCACTTTCTTTTGTATCTATTTTGTATAATAAAAGAAACATAATAAATAAAAGAATCATATTCAATGAAATAGAAAAAATGGCCCGATCTTTTTTTTATCAACGACCTATTTTCAGTAGAAGAGAAGGTTCCTTCGGAACACTTATTTATTTCTATTTAAATATACTGGGTCTCTTTGTTTCATTTCCAAAAATTGATCTAATTTCTATTTGGAAATGAAAGAAAAGTGTGGGGATAAATATAAATGACAAAAAGATATTGGAACATAATTTTGGAAGAGATGATGGAAGCTGGAGTTCATTTTGGCCACGGTACTAGAAAATGGAATCCTAAAATGTCACCTTATATATCTGCAAATCGTAAGGGTATTCATATTACAAATCTTATTAGAACTGCTCGGTTTTTATCAGAATCTTGTGATTTAGTTTTTCATGCCGCAAGTGGGGGAAAACAATTCTTAATTGTTGGTACAAAAAAAAAAGCAGCTGATTCAGTAGCGCGGGCTGCAATAAGAGCTCGGTGTCATTATGTTAATAAAAAATGGCTCGGCGGTATGTTAACCAATTGGTATACTACAAAAACACGACTTCAAAAGTTCAGGGACTTGAGAATGCAACAAAAGACGGGGAGATTCGATTGTTTTCCAAAAAAAGATGCCGCTATATTGAAGAGACATTTAGCTCAATTGGAAACATATCTTGGCGGCATTAAATATATGAAGGGGTTACCTGATATTGTAATAATCATCGATCAACAAGAAGAATATACGGCTCTTCGAGAATGTATCACTTTGGAAATTCCAACAATTTGTTTAATTGATACAAATAGTGACCCGGACCTCGCTGATATTTCAATTCCAGCTAATGATGATGCTATAGCCTCAATTCGATTCATTCTGAACAAATTAGTTTTTGCAATTTGTGAGGGTCGTTCTAGATCTATACGAAATTCTTGATTAATAATAAGATAAAAAATTATTGAAATTGCTTCGAGGGGTTCATAGATTTATGTAATCGCTTACTATACTAGTAAGAAATTGCACAAAAATGAAAAAGAAAATAGAAAACAAACAAAAATTTTATGTAATTAGTATCGGTATTCAAAATCAAAAATGAAAGTAGACAAATCAAAAAGGAAAGGAGATGTTTGAATAAAAATAATTCCCTTTTTTCAAGTTCTTATTTTAGAGGACAGGACAATATGAATGTTTTATTATGCTCTATCAACACATTAAAAAGATTATACGATATATCTGCTGTGGAAGTAGGTCAACATTTCTATTGGCAAATAGGGGGTTTCCTAGTACATGCCCAAGTACTTATTACTTCTTGGGTTGTAATTGCTATCTTATTGGTTTCAGCCTTTCTAGTTATTCGAAATCTGCAAACCATTCCCGCTTTCGGTCAGAATTTCTTTGAATATGTTCTTGAATTCATTCGAGACGTGAGCAAAACTCAGATTGGAGAAGAATATGGTCCGTGGGTTCCTTTTATTGGAACTTTGTTTCTATTTATTTTTGTTTCTAATTGGTCAGGGGCTCTTTTCCCTTGGAAAATCATACAATTACCTCATGGGGAATTAGCTGCACCTACAAATGATATAAATACTACCGTTGCATTAGCTTTACTTACATCAGTTGCATATTTCTATGCGGGTCTTTCAAAAAAAGGATTAGCTTATTTTAGTAAATACATCCAACCAACTCCAATCCTTTTACCGATTAACATATTAGAAGATTTCACAAAACCCTTATCCCTTAGTTTTCGACTTTTCGGAAATATATTAGCTGATGAATTAGTAGTTGTTGTTCTTGTTTCTTTAGTACCTTTAGTAGTTCCTATACCTGTGATGTTCCTTGGATTATTTACAAGCGGTATTCAAGCTCTCATTTTTGCTACTTTAGCTGCGGCTTATATAGGTGAATCCATTGAAGGCCATCATTGACTAGTTTTCTAAAAAAGAGTCTTTTTTGTTTAGCTTGCCACATATCTATTGTGGCTCAATAGAATCTACTAAGTAAACATCTATCTATCTATAGATATATAGATAGATATAGATAGATCTATTCGATTAGTATATATTAGTATATATTGGATATTCGAAAAAAAATTCATAGCTAGAAGTAGATTCTAGTTCGATTCACATTCAATTCAAGGATTGATCAAAAAAGAATTAAAAACATTTAGATCACCCAAATTCCAATATTTATTTGAAACATGAATGAAATCTAACGAATTTCTTTAGCTTGATTGTATCCATATGGGATAAGATAATAAGAAAAGAGGGGAGGGGGCTGAAAAAAAAACATGATAAAAAAAAAGTAGAAGTGAGGGGGTGAAGCTGGGTGTATAGAGTCTGATCACTATAAGAGAAATTTTTCTTTGTTTTTGAGGTTTCAAAGAAAGAATGAATTTCAAATTCGATTGAATATAAAACACAAAGAAAATGAGTTTACAGCATAGAAGAAACCTATGTATATGTGATATGATATTCTAGATGAACTAGTTTTATATGAACTAACCTTATATCTGAAATAACTAATCTTTTCTATCTAAAAAGACCTCGCTATTACTGTAAATTTCTATAGGGATAGAAAAGCAAAGCCCTTGCATTTCCGCTCGAATTGTGAATTGAAAATGAAATGACTAAATCCATTTTCTAAAAAAAACGAAGAATTCAAAGAATGATTCCTTAAGGTAAGAGAAGAACAAAAATTATACAGATTCACCCCAAAAACTACGTAATTCGCGACGAAAAAAGAAATCTCGAAATAATTTGTTCAATAACTATTATCTTCAATTTGTAATTCTTATTATTCAATTCTTCATTACTTTAACTGAAAAAGTCTTGGTAATTGAAAAATGAAGTCAGAATTTATTGGTTGATTATATCATTAACTATTTCTTTCTTTTATATTTAGGTTACGAGGAAATTCTCATGAATCCAATTATTTCTGCCGCTTCTGTTATTGCTGCTGGATTGGCCGTAGGACTTGCTTCTATTGGACCTGGGGTTGGTCAAGGCACTGCCGCAGGGCAAGCTGTAGAGGGGATTGCACGACAACCAGAGGCAGAGGGAAAAATACGGGGTACTTTATTACTTAGTCTGGCTTTTATGGAAGCTTTAACAATTTACGGGCTGGTTGTAGCATTAGCACTTTTATTTGCTAATCCTTTTGTTTAATCCTAAAAAGATAGAAATACATATGTGTACTTCCTTTTTCGAATTATATGAATATTTCACTCCTACAATTCTTTATCCGTTCGGATAAGAACACAGGGGAAGGACTAATGGAAAGGTATTCACATACTTATTCGCCCTATTTCTTCTTTTATTTTCAAATAATTTTTTTAAAGTGTTACAACTAGATAGATTTTGCAATTGAAAAAAGAACGAGTATCTAATTTTAAGAAGTATCATTCTTTTAGGGAATCTTTCAATTGATTGACCAATCCAAATTATATCAAATTCTAGAATTATATATTCAAATTAGATTATTATATATCTAATAGGAATCTTAGAAAGAGAATTAGTCTATTCATAAGAGGAGATGAGATCATATGAAAAATATAACCGATTCTTTCCTTTGTTTGGGCTCCTGGCCATCCGCCGGAAGTTTCGTGTTTAATACCGATATTTTAGCAACAAATCCAATAAATCTTAGTGTAGTGTTAGGTGTACTGGTTTTTTTTGGAAAGGGAGTGTGTGCGAGTTGTTTCTTTCAAAGAATAAATTGGATTCAACCAAACTGCACTTTTTAGTTTAGTTCTAATTAAGAAAATGTACAGAATCCCGCGAATTACTTCTGAATTCATTTTCTTTTTTGAATAATTTAAGAAAAAGCTTAAAGAACCATAGCATTTCGCGCTTCATTGGTAATCCACTTTGATTCTCTATTAACCAAAAATTTGGGACTATTACTATGGTTAAAAATAGTTTGAAGTCTAGACGCAGTGTAGTACTCTTTCTACCACTATGTTAATACAGAAAGGAAACGGTTTCAATAAAATTCTTAGATTTTTTTTCGATATAAAACACTCATGTCGATAAAATGTCTTGAATCCTATTTACGTCGAGAAATGAAAAACGGGTGAATTTAAACCTCCCCTTTGTACAATGCGTAATCGATGGATGACCTATGTATAAATTAAAAATAAGTCTTTGGATTTGAATAAAAAAACAACTTTGTTGACATATATTTGTTTGGTCAAAAGAGTCCTCCGAATATTCTGGTCTTATATTGATAATTGATTTCACTTTGAATATAGAAGAGAGGATAGGCTCATTACATAAAAAATTGGTAAATTTCCGATAAGTAATTGAGTTTGAGAGCCAAATGAATCGAAAGATTCATGTTTGGTTCGGGAAGAGATCATAGACATTTTTAAATGGATGGAAAGAGAGTCTACTTTCATTAAGTGATTTATTAGATAATCGAAAACAGAAAATATGGAGAACTATTCAAAACTCAGAAGAATTACAGGAAGAGGCCATTGAACAACTCGAAAAAGCCCAGGCCCGTTTAAGGAAAGTTGAAACCGAAGCAGATCGGTTTCGGGTGAATGGCTATTCTGAGATCAAACGAGAAAAATTGAATTTAATTCATTCAATTTATACAACTTTGGAACAATTAGAAAATTACAAAAACGAAGCCATTGATTTTGAACAACAAAGAGTGATTAATCAAGTCCGACAGCGGGTTTTACAACAAGCCTTACAGGGAGCTCTAGGAACTCTAAATAGTTGCTTGAACAACGAGTTACATTTACGTACTGTTAGTGCTAATATTGGCATGTTTGGGACGATGAAAGAAAAAAATAACTGATTAGTCTTTCTATTATAAAATAGAGTATAGGCATCATTTTTTTCTTATCAAAAATAAACTTCAGATATTTTCATGGTAACCATTCGTGCAGATGAAATTAGTAAAATTATCCGTGAACGCATTGAGCAATATAATACCGAAGTCAAAATTGTAAATACAGGTACCGTACTTCAAGTAGGCGATGGTATTGCTCGTATTTATGGTCTTGATGAAGTAATGGCGGGTGAATTGGTGGAATTTGAAGAAGGTACTATAGGCATTGCTTTGAATTTGGAATCAAAAAATGTTGGTGTTGTATTAATGGGTGATGGTTTGATGATACAAGAAGGAAGTTCAGTAAAAGCAACAGGAAGAATTGCTCAGATACCTGTAAGTGAGGCTTATTTGAGTCGTGTTATAAATGCCCTGGCTAAACCAATTGACGGTCGAGGAGAAATTTTAGCTTCGGAATCTCGATTAATTGAATCTCCCGCTCCCGGTATTATTTCAAGACGTTCGGTATATGAGCCTCTCCAAACAGGACTTATTGCTATTGATTCGATGATCCCCATAGGACGGGGCCAGCGAGAATTAATTATTGGAGACAGACAAACAGGTAAAACAGCAGTAGCCACAGATACCATTCTCAATCAACAGGGACAAAATGTAATATGTGTTTATGTAGCTGTTGGTCAAAAAGCATCTTCTGTGGCTCAAGTGGTAACTACCTTACAAGAAAGAGGAGCAATGGAATACACTATTGTAGTAGCTGAAACAGCGGATTCTCCAGCTACATTACAATACCTCGCGCCTTATACAGGAGCAGCTCTGGCTGAATATTTTATGTACCGTGAACGTCACACTTTAATCATTTATGACGATCTCTCCAAACAAGCACAGGCTTATCGGCAAATGTCTCTTCTATTACGAAGACCACCAGGTCGCGAAGCTTATCCAGGGGATGTTTTTTATTTACATTCGCGTCTTTTGGAAAGAGCCGCTAAATTAAGTTCTCAGTTAGGCGAAGGAAGTATGACTGCTTTACCAATAGTTGAAACTCAATCGGGAGATGTTTCAGCTTATATTCCTACTAATGTAATTTCCATTACAGATGGCCAAATATTCTTATCGGCCGATCTATTCAATGCTGGAATAAGACCCGCTATTAATGTTGGTATTTCAGTTTCCAGAGTTGGATCGGCGGCTCAAATTAAAGCCATGAAACAAGTAGCTGGTAAATTAAAATTGGAATTAGCACAATTCGCAGAATTAGAAGCTTTTGCACAATTTGCTTCTGATCTAGATAAAGCTACTCAAAATCAATTAGCAAGAGGTCAACGATTGCGCGAGTTGCTTAAACAATCCCAATCAGCTCCTCTTACTGTGGAAGAACAGATAGTAACTATTTATACCGGAACGAATGGTTATCTTGATTCATTAGAAATTGGACAGGTAAGGAAATTTCTTGTTGAGTTACGTGCTTACTTAAAGACGAATAAACCTCAATTCAAAGAAATCATATCTTCTACTAATACATTGACTGGGGAAGCAGAAGCCCTTTTAAAGGACGCTATTAAGGAACAGATGGAACTCTTTTTATTCCAGGAACAAGTAGAAAAAAATTGATGAATCATTCAAGAATTTTGTAATTGAATTTTCCAATTTTGAGAATTAGTCTCTTTTTATTTCAATTTTATATTATATATATAATGAATTCCAATCAAAATGGAATAAATAAAATATAAGGACAAGGTAGAAATTGCATATCTATATGCAAACAACTTGCGTCCAATAGGATTTGAACCTATACCTAAGGTTTAGAAGACCTCTGTCCTATCCATTAGACAATGGACGCTTCTATTTTCTATTTTATATTGGATTCTTTAACCTTTTTAACTAAACCTTATTAACTAAAAAAGATTAAAGAATCAAATAGAAAGAGTTCTAGAAATTATATTATAGAATAAATCAAATATTTAGTTTAGAATAAAAGAAGAAAAAAATAGAATAAAAAATATAAATCAATTGAATAGAATGGAATATATATAACTAAAACTAAATGAAGAAATGAAAATAAAGACTTGACAAATTCTTTAATAATTCTAGATTAATTCTAGAAGAAAAAAGATAGATTGAAATAGAATAAAAAATAAGCGGGTAGCGGGAATCGAACCCGCATCGTTAGCTTGGAAGGCTAAGGGTTATAGTCGACGTTGATTCATCATTTTGATTTAACGTCTCTAATTCAAAACCGAACGTGAAACTTTTGTTTCATTCGGCTCCTTTACGGAAAAAATGAAGAGATGGACAATAAAAAAAAATTGACCCATAACATCTATGTCAGCCTTTTTTTTCTTTTTTATGAATAGGTTTAAAATATCTTGCTTTTTAGATGATCCCTCTAGAAGAGCAATATTCTAACAATCTATGTTTTTTTTCTAGTTACTTCGTTCTCTATTTCTATTTCAGAAAATCTTTAGGAAAGTAATAAAATTTCCATCGAGCTAAAAAAATGTCGATGTCTCTAGTAAACTAAAAGAATCGTTTAATAGCTATTTAGCTTCAATTTCTACTATGCAAAAAAATGGAAGATTTAGTTACGATTAGAAAGAAACTTTGTATATTTCTCTCCATAGATCCTTTAGTAATACTCAAAAAATTCGGATTCTAGATCCAATTCCAAAAACTTATGTTTCATAATTTGAGAACTCAATTTGTCAAATTAGATTTGATTCTTCTTGTATACAAATTACAATAATGTATATTATACCGCAAATCATTCATCGAGGGGTATAAAGGAGTCCCTTTAAGTAAAAAATAAAGTTTTTGATCGGAATATGAATCAAACGGGGGATCCCTTAACTTTTTAGGGGTCCATGAAACGAATCGCACTTTTACCACTAAACTATACCCGCTACAATATCATTATTGTATCTTTTGTCGAACAAAGCAATCAGACAAAATAAAGAAATAGAGGGGCATAATATTCTAATAATTCGAGTATTGACATGTTTCATTAGAGGATCTTCTAATGAAATTTGAAAAATGGGGTAAATTAAAAATTCAATTTTTTTATTTTGTTGAAGGTTATATATATACAATTTACATATACAATTTACATTATCAGAAAAAAGAGAGGGAGTCAGAAAATAGAACATTTTTAGATTATCTTATTTTGGTTTTATCTCATAGGAATCTATCCGTATCTCTTATTTCTTTTTGATTGTGTTTGAATTACAAATCTTTTTTTTTTCGAAGAAAAGCCATTCAAATAAAGAATTGCTCTTCGATATTCATGGGAATAAAATAAAAAGAGCCCGACTAGGTACTGGCCGGGCTCTTTGGCTGTAGAAAAAGAAAAAAAGAAAACTCCAAAATAGAAGAATATAGAATAATGAAAAAAAAAAAGAGAGATAAGATAAAAAATAAAAAAAAGCAAGTCTCTTTTTTTTTTAAGCTCCCTTTTTGTTCGTCTTGTTTATGTGATATAACATAAACAAAGTAATTCTTTTTTTTTCAATTGGGGAGAGATGGCTGAGTGGACTATAGCGTCGGATTGCTAATCCGTTGTACAAATTCTTGTACCGAGGGTTCGAATCCCTCTCTTTCCGTTGATATTTTGGTCTTTTTTTTTTGAACTTGTTTTTTTATTTACTAGTTAAAGATGTTAAAATAGAGAAAATCCAAATAAAAATATTTAAAAATCCCGCACAAGCAAAAGACAGAATCCACTTTTATCTTATTCTATTCTTCACGTCCTGGATTACGCCCTGGATCGTTAGATAGGAATCCGAAGATGAAAAGAGAAACGAAAAAAATCACTACCGTATAAACAAATAGTTTTAGAGTAAGCATTATGAAATCTCCAAGATAATTAAAAAACGACAAAGAAAGAGAATAGATTCTCTTATATTACAACACATTTTTTTCTTTTAATACTAAGATATTCAGTTTATATAAAATGAAGTTTTTTTAGGATATGAGGATATATATATTAGTTTCAAAAATGAATTAGTAGTAAGAGTCGATTATTTTATTACAAATAATAAATAATTCTTTTGACCAAAAATCCTTTTTTTCTGCAATTTAGGTAGTCTATTGGTGAGGGGCTCCAATCGAATAATCGGATTAGTATTTTTCCATTCAAAAAACGTAAATGATGAGAAGGTTCCTCTTTTTTACTAAATATCGAAAAATTTCAATATTGAAATCGAGAATTCACACTGTAAGACTTATCTGATCTTATAAATTGTTAAAATGTTCGAATTTTAGTTTTCTGATAAATTATTCATTTTTTTAAGACATTATTCAAATTAAGAATCTCATCGAAAACTTACAGCAGCTTGCCAAACAAAAGCTAAAAGAAAAAAGAGTAGCGGTATTACTGGCATAATATCCACAATTGGATTCAAGAAAGCGTAGGCTTCGGGCAATTTCTCCAAGAAAAAATTACTTGAATAAAGGACGGAGTGAATACAAATACAGACCAAACTAAAGATATTAAGCATAACAAACATTTTGTTCTTTAATAAAATAAAAGTTATTTTTGTTTTTTTTTTTTGAATTATAATTTTCATTTTTATTGCATTATATACATAATACAATAAAAATGAAAATAAAGAGTTATGAATCAAAGTAAACAAATGAATCAAATAAGATAAGAACCTCCAGAATCCTTCTTTTATTTGAACTGATCCAATTTCATAATATTTTTATTATGAAATCAAAAAAATCGAATAAATCCTACTTCCTTATATATAATATCTTAATTGAATTGTATGTAATGATCAATAAATTGAGTTTGATCCTATCTATCTATATCCATTTATAGATATAGATAGATATGTAGATACGCATATCAAATACTAGTGACAAATTTTTATATAGAAATTTTGCAACTGGAATTGACGAACAACCAATATAAATAATAGTCTTTATTAATGTAAAATGGGGCGTGGCCAAGCGGTAAGGCAACGGGTTTTGGTCCCGCTATTCGGAGGTTCGAATCCTTCCGTCCCAGAGCACATCTATTTATTGTGTATATCATATTTGAATACAGATTGTATCTCATAATTAAAAGGGACCCCCTTTTTTTTGAAAAAATGACAATTTTTCTACTTTACAAAAAAAATTTAGAGTAGAAAATAGATTCATAGAATATCAAGTTAAATTTCATTTATGTCTTTACTTTTAAAAAGGGTTTTCATTCTATATAAGAAAAAACAAAACGTAAAAAAAGGATAAATTTTTATGTAGCGAATGAATCAATGCTTATTCATGATTCGAGAATTCCATACTGGATCCAAGCTAAAGGAATGTTATAGTCAAACTTCGTTTGAAACAATGTGGTAAAAAACAACGTGCGGATTGAAAAGACATGATTCAATTAGGGGTGGATTCTGATATCCGCCATTTTTTCTAGTATTTGAGAAATGAACATGCTCTTGACTTGACATCATTTTAAATATTCCTGTTATTCTTTGATTTCCGTGAAAGGGGGGGGGCGCTTAACCTACAGGAACTGTTCAGCATATTTAAAAAAAGCCAGGTGTTTTTATGGAACTTAACTCGAATCAACAAACGAAATTCAATGAATGAAATCAAAAAGGGATGTGGATTACTTGTATATAGATTTACAAAACTCCCCGCTCTCTTGTTATATTCATACTTCATTTTTTTATTTCTTGTTGTTTATATAGAATCATAGAATGCAATTTGATATAGTCAGAAAATTCATGAAATTTTCATCAATCTTCAAAACAAAATGAAAAATTGTATAGAGAGAAAAGATAGAATATAGGAAAAAAAAAAAAAGAGTCACTAAATATAGTAATGGGGCTTAAAAAGAGATTACCCCCTATTAGGGTATTTTTTGATTGAATCTTTCTTATTCTTATTATTTTATTATCATTTCTTTTTAATACTTACCCGCTCTTTCTTTTTGTCAGTTACTAACGCTAGTTATTTGATTTAGATACTTTTTTTTGATAATAAATACATGAGATAGAATATTCAAAATGGAATATTTCTATTCTTTTAATTTTCATCCAAGGACTATACATTACATTTATTATATTTTTATGTAAATACAGGAAAAAATTCTATGCAAAAATGGCGGTTCAATTCTATGTTACTTAATAGGGAGTTAGAATACGGGTGTGAATTCAAGGAGAGTCTTGGTCCTATTGAGAATACCAGTCTAAACGAAGAACCCAAAATTTTAAGTGATATACATAAAAAAATTAATAGGTGGGATGATAGTGATAATTCTAGTTATAACTCTTTGGATTATTTAGTAGGTGCCGATAACATACAGGATTTCCTATCTGATAAAACTTTTTTAGTTAGGGATAATAAGAGGAACAGTTATTCCATATATTTAGATATTGAAAAGAAAACTTTGGAGATTAACAACAATCATTCTTTTATAAGTGAACAAGAAAATTTTTTTTCTAGATATCTGAATACTGTTATTAAGAGTGATTACGATCATTACATGTATAATACTCCATTTAGTTGGAACAATAATATTCATAGTTGCATTGAGAGTTATTTTCATTCTCAAATCTGTATTGATAGTTGCATTTTTGGTGATATTGAAAAATACAATCAAAGTTCTTTTTATAGTTACTTTTTTGGTAAGGAAAGAAGTAGTGAAAGTGAGAATTCTAGTTTTAGTTTCATAACTAGTACGAATGATACAAATGATAATGATTCCACTTTGTGGATTGAATGCGAAAATTGTTATCAATTCAATTTGAAAAAATTGTTTCAATGGAAAATGAATGTTTGTGATTACTGTGGATATCTTTTTAAAATTGACAGTTCAGAGAGAATCGAATTTTCGATTGATTCGGGTACTTGGAATCCTATGGATGAAGACATGGTTTCTACGGATCCCATGAAATTTCATTCAAAAGAAGAACTTTATAAAGATCGTATTGATTCTTATCAAATAAAAACAGGATTAACTGAGGCTGTTCAAACAGGGACAGGTCAACTAAATGGCATTCCTGTAGCAATTGGTATTATGGATTTTAATTTTATGGGAGGTAGCATGGGATCCGTAGTAGGTGAAAAAATCACTCGTTTGGTAGAATATGCTACTAATCAACTTTTACCCCTTATTCTCGTATGTTCGTCCGGAGGAGCGCGTATGCAAGAAGGATGTTTGAGCTTGATGCAAATGGCTAAAATATCTTCTGCTTTATATTATTATCAAACAATTCAAAAATTATTATATGTATCGATACTTACATCTCCTACTACCGGTGGGGTGACGGCTAGTTTTGGCATGTTGGGGGATATCATTATTGCCGAACCAAAGACTTATATTGCATTTGCTGGTAAAAGAGTAATTGAACAAACATTGAGTAAGGCAATATCTAAAAATTCACAAGTAGCTGAATATTTATTACATAAGGGCTTTGTTGATTCAATCGTACCGCGTCATCTTTTAAAGGGAGTTGTTACTGAGTTATTTCAATTCCATAATTTCTTTTCTTTGGCTAAAAATGAAAGAAATTAAATTATGGAATTGAAATAAAAAATGAAAACATACAGGATCCAAGTAATAAAATAAAAGAATAAGAAAAAAATACTAAGAATAAGAAAAGGGTATATTATGATATATATCGGCTTAGCTATAATCACTAGAATTCCTATATACTAAGTATAAAGATATAGAAATTATAGTAATTATAGACTGTCTTTTTTAATAAAAAGAAGAATCAAAATAGACAAAAAGAAAAATAGATAGATATAGTACAAATAGTAAATCGAGGTACCCTTTTTATGATAAACTTTCCTTCCATTTTTGTTCCTTTAGTGGGTCTAGTATTTCCGGCAATTGCAATGGCTTCTTTATTTCTTCATGTTCAAAAAAACAAGATTTTTTAGATACGGCGGTCAGTAGGGAAAAAGATTCTAGATATTTTTTTGAGAACTGGAAGCAATTTGATGAAGTCTCCCTAAAGATTTACATTTAAGTAGCGCCAGTTGATGAAAATGACTTTAGAAACAAGTCAAAAAGAAACAAAGAAAAACAAAGTCAAATTCTGGGGTTTTTTATTCCACAATTCTAATTCTTAATAATAAAAAGAGGAGGTAATGAGTATATTGAAAAAACGATCAAAAGAAGTACTGATATATTCTATAACAGAGTCAAAAATAAGCAATATCTTTTCAGCCTTGATCATTTTTTTAGGTTCATTGGGGTTATTGTTGGTTGCAATTTCCAGTTATCTCGGTATGGATCTTTTCCTTTTTTCTGAGGAAATTAGTAATTTCCCATTTATTCCACAAGGGGCCACGATGGCTTTTTATGGAATTGGGGGTCTCTTTATTAGTTTTTATTTGTGGTGGATTCTTTTGTGGAATATAGGTGGTGGTTTTGATATCTTCGATAAAAAAAATAAAAAAGTATGTTTTATTCGTTGGGGATTTCCTGGAAAAAATCGTCGTATTATTCTCAAAATACCTATGAACGAGATTCAATCTATCAGAATAATAGCAGGAGTTCAAGAACGAGGTATTTTGACTCGTACCCTTACTTATGAGAGTATCGTTTATATGGAAACAATAGAACAGGGGTTTATTACCTTGACTCGTATTGAAGATAATTTGACTCCGCCAGAAATTGCAAATAAAGCTGGCGAATTAGCTTTTTTTTTAGGTGTACCACTTCTGTATTGATGAGAATTGGACTGAACTAGAAAGAAACTTGCACAAAAAGTTTCAGAATTGTCCTATTTATTTGGTGTACCGATTGAAATATTTTGAAAAAAAAGTTTTTTTTCAAAATATTTCAATTTTTAAAGATGGGACGTTATTTGATTTCGAAATCTGAATATTATAGTCATAACTCGAAGTGCTCCTTGGTGTATTTCTAAAAAGGAATCCTTTTTTCTTCGAATAGTAGCAATTAATATCCTTTTCCTTTCGAAACAATATTTTTTTCTTCATTGGAATTGACTGTGAATTCTTTCGATTTCTTATTCGATTTATGTATTCTTTTTTCTAAATTAAACAAGGCAAAGACTAACTCCCGAAGTTTAAATAAAAAAAAATGATAAAATACAATCTAGATTTATCTATAAGCTCTATAACTTGTAATGAAGTTTATACTTGATAGAAAGGTTATTATCATATAGAGTTTGACGAATGAGATGAAATTGAGTTCATTAAAGACGAAAAATGAAAAAAAAAAGTATTTCCCTTCTATATCTTATATCTATAGTCTTTTTGCCCTGGTGTATCTCTTTCACATTTAAGAAAAGTCTGGAATCTTGGTTTATTAATTGGTGGAATACTAGTCAATCCGAAATTTTCTTGAATGATATTAAAGAAAAGAGTATTCTAAAAAAATTCATAGAATTGAAGGAACTGTTTTTCTTAGATGACATGTTAAAGGAATGTCCGAAAACATATCTACAAAATCTTCGTACTGGAATCTATAAAGAAACAATCCAATTAATCAAAACGCACAACGAAGATCGTATGAATACGATTTTGCACTTTTCCACAAATATAATTTGTTTCTTTATTCTAAGCGGTTATTCTATTCTTGGTAATCAAGAACTTATTCTTATTAACTCTTTGGTTCGAGAATTTATATATAATTTAAGTGACACAATAAAAGCTTTTTCTATTCTTTTATTAACTGATTTATGTATAGGATTCCATTCAACCCGTGGGTGGGAACTCATTATGGGTTTCGTTTCTAAAGATTTTGGATTTGCTCAAAATGATCAAATTATATCCGGTCTTGTGTCCACTTTTCCAGTCATTTTAGATACAATTTTCAAATATTGGATTTTCCGTTATTTAAATCGCATATCTCCATCACTTGTAGTGATTTATCATTCAATGAATGATTGACAGAAAACCCGATTTACTTCAATTAAATTAAAGTTTTTAGCTAAAAAAAGAGAATTTTTAATTTTCCCCTTTTTTTAAACTTTTGAAATCCCCGTTAAATTAAAAATGGGGGTTCCGACCTTGGATAGGGAACTGTGCGAGTGACCTACCTAATCTTATTGTAGAAATTTTCAGGATCAATGAGTAGACCATGCAAACTAGAAATGCTTTT
Source organism: Phaseolus vulgaris (assembly GCF_000499845.2). Lineage (NCBI taxonomy): Eukaryota > Viridiplantae > Streptophyta > Magnoliopsida > Fabales > Fabaceae > Phaseolus > Phaseolus vulgaris. The sequence continues at coordinate 61,900 of NC_009259.1, forward strand.
TCTTGTATAAAAGAAGGGATTACCCGATCCATTTCTATATCGGTCATGATATATATAATAATTCGAGCACCCTTTTCAAATGCATATCCAATTTTTGCACAGCAGGGTTATGAAAATCCCCGAGAAGCAACCGGTCGTATTGTCTGTGCCAATTGCCATTTAGCTAATAAGCCCGTGGATATTGAGGTTCCACAAGCGGTACTTCCTGATACTGTATTTGAAGCAGTTGTTCGAATTCCTTATGATATGCAAGTGAAACAAGTTCTAGCTAATGGTAAAAAGGGAACTTTGAATGTGGGGGCTGTTCTTATTTTACCGGAAGGTTTTGAATTGGCACCCCCCGATCGTATTTCGCCTGAGATTAAAGAGAAGATAGGCAATCTGTCTTTTCAAAACTATCGCCCTACAAAAAAAAATATTCTTGTGGTAGGCCCTGTTCCTGGTCAGAAATATAAGGAAATAACCTTTCCTATTCTTTCCCCGGATCCCGCTAGTAAAAGAGATATTCATTTCTTAAAATATCCTATATACGTAGGCGGGAACAGGGGAAGGGGTCAGATTTATCTTGACGGGAGCAAGAGTAATAATAATGTTTATAATGCTACAGCAGCAGGTATAGTCAAAAAAATAATACGAAAAGAAAAAGGGGGGTACGAAATCACTATAGTAGATACATTGGATGAGCATGAAGTGATTGATATTATACCTCCAGGACCAGAACTTCTTGTTTCAGAAGGTGAATCTATCAAACTTGATCAGCCATTAACAAGTAATCCTAATGTTGGTGGATTTGGTCAGGGGGATGCGGAAATAGTACTTCAAGATCCATTACGTGTCCAAGGTCTCTTATTCTTCTTGGCATCTATTATTTTAGCACAAATTTTTTTAGTTCTTAAGAAGAAACAATTTGAGAAGGTTCAATTGTTCGAAATGAATTTTTAGTTCCGCGTATTTATCAACATTTTTTTGATAATTTTTGTAATTCTATATCTGTATAATATAAAAAATATATATATATTCAAATATGGAAAAGTTACTGTAAGGGGAATTCTTTGTTTTTTCTTTGTCCTTTCCTAGAGTCCGATTCCTTTTTGTTTGTGTTGAAATCGAAATATTCTAAAAATAGAAAGAAAATAATATTTTTTCATCCCTTCCTGAAAAATCCTATATCTTAGTTTCTATTTTTTCCAACTTAGAATATGTCTGCCAGATAATCTTTTATTGTATATAATATGTAGTGAAAAAAAAAAGAATGAAATGGAATTTTTTGAAACATCGGACGAAGTAGTCGTTTATATGAAAAAAAGATTCGAATTTTTAAGAACTCAAAGGGATCCACTTGCATTCGTCAAAGAAAGCGTGGATCCCCGTTGAGTTCTTACGCTTTCATTTCAAAAACCCAATTAGAATACGATGACTACAGAGATGAGCCCAATCCGGAATACGAACCATAAAAGAAAATACCAATTAAACCGATCACAGTAATACCAGTTACAGTACCTATTATCCAAAGAGGAATTCTTCCAGTAGTATCGGCCATTTATCCCACTTTCCTCCACATTTAATCACGTAGTCAGTCATGCTAAAGACATAAACAGTAATAGATAATTCTGAAATGATATCCTTCCAAATGGGATAAAAGAATTGCTAATAGATATATATTATTCACTATTCCAATTTCTTCTATTAATTCTAATTAATTGAAGAAATAATTTGAAAATAAAACAGCAAGTACAAAAATAAGTAATAACCCCCAGTAGAGACTGGTACGATTCAATTCAACATTTTGTTCATTTGGGTTTGATTGTGTCATAGCTCTATAATTCAAATTAGGTTTATCGTTGGATGAACTGCATTGCTGATATTGATCCCAAAAAAGAAACAGTGGGTACCGCTAGTCCGTGAACAGCTAACCATCGTACTGTAAAAATTGGATAGGTCCTATCTATAGTCATTGGAGCCTCCTAAAAAGATCTACTAAATTCATCAAGTTGTTCCAAAGGATCAAAACGGCCAGTTATTAAAGGAATTCCTTGTCGGTTCTCTGTAAAATACTCGTTTGGGCGGGGACTTCCAAATACATCGTAAGCTAGACCCGTACTGACAAATAACCAACCTGCAATGAATAGGGAGGGTATAGTAATGCTATGAATAATCCAGTATCGGATACTGGTAATAATATCAGCAAAAGAACGTTCTCCTGTGCTTCCAGACATCTTGAACTCCACATATTCTTGTACAGTCAAAAGGGGGGGATCGATTCCATAAAAAACGAGATCAGTAAGTCGAAATTTACTGAAATGTAATCCTTGTTAGATCGTCCATTTTGTACCAACGGTGTCTTTTGAGTATACCGAATCAGTATAGCTATCCTTCTTCTAACAGAGCAATGAAATTTCACAATCAGTGTCAAAATCTAATACTAGATTTTTTTCTTCTTTCTTCATTGATTGTCTCGATGTAGTCAAAAATCTGATAGACAATTTTGCAAAGTTTGGGCATATAAAAAATTTTTTATAGTAAATTTTTTGAGTAATAATAAAAAATGAAGGTTCTTAACATTTCAAATTGTTAGTTTTGGATTAGAAACTAAAGATTCATTAAAATCGGAATATGAGAAAAGGGTTTCTAATCATTCATAAAGGAGATTTTCTATTTGAATTAGATGCCAAATCCATCAATATATTTTTTGTGGTTGTTGAAGATTTTTTTTCTATTTTCTTCTACATGAATTTGAAGTGAAATAAAATGAAATAACAAAGTTATTATTCTTTGTTTGAATATTCATAATTTTTCTTTTATAAAGAGAATTCTATTGGATATCTATAGAAGAATACTCAATATTTTCATTAGAGCAGTTTACTTAATTCCTGAGTTGATGAAGAAGTCTGTTGATTTGGAATCACAGGATGGGTAGATGTAACAGATGAGTAATTGATTTCTCAATTATGGTACTCTATTTCTTTTTATTGGTCTGTAATAATTTAGTGATGAATCGCCAATTTTAAATTTTATCTTTCAAGTAGGATTTTGTTATCTTCTTCTTTTTTCTCTCAAAAATGGAAATTTAGGGAAGTGCTTTATAAACATATGTATAAAAATAACGACCATATTTCATTTAGTTTCTATATGCTCACTATCACTAGTTATTTCGGTTTTTTACTAGCGGTTTTAATTATAACCTCGTCTCTATTTATTGGTCTTAGTAAAATACAACTTATTTGATTTGTAATTTTGAGAGGAGAGGAAGAGTCCATTTTGGTATAAGACATTCTATCATTCCTTACTATGTAAATTTCCAATTCTCGGTCGTTGAGATTCATGAGCAATACAGATTAATATTTAAGGATAGATATTACCTTTCTTTTTACTTTCCGAACAAATAAAAATGATTGAAGTCTTTCTATTTGGAATCGTTTTAGGGTTAATTCCTATTACTTTGGCTGGATTATTTGTAACTGCATATTTACAATACCGACGAGGTGATCAGTTGGATCTTTGATTCATTAATGTCTCTTTTTTTGTGGATTCCCTATTTATTTAGTTTTAATCCTAATCGACAAGGATAAAATTCATACTTTCTTTTGAATGTTCAATTATTTCAGTGTAATTATCAGGCGAACAAGACTAGAATCACGCTCTGTAGGATTTGAACCTACGACATCGGGTTTTGGAGACCCACGTTCTGCCGAACTGAACTAAGAGCGTTTTGTTTTCATTAATTCTTTTATCTGATCCAAATTAATTTTGCATATATATATATATATATTCAGTATGTATGTTAAATTTGAATTCGTCTTCAAAGGGAAGGGGGTCCCGGTTTATTGCTCATCTCATAGAATACGGAATATCATAGAATACGGAATATCATATGATAAGTAATAGTTAGGGATAGGGATGACAGGATTTGAACCCGTGACATTTTGTACCCAAAACAAACGCGCTACCAAGCTGCGCTACATCCCTTTTCCATTTGTTTCTAGTGTTATTGTAAAGAATCTTTATATTGTTTTCCACATTTTTCTTTGTTGATATCTATCAACAGAGAAAAAAAGACTTAAATAATAAATCAAAAGAAAGGAGGATTTGAAATGCGAGATCTAAAAACATATCTTTCCGTGGCACCAGTAGTAAGTACTTTATGGTTCGGGGCTTTGGCGGGTCTATTGATAGAGATCAATCGTTTTTTTCCAGATGCACTTATATTCCCCTTTTTTTCATTTTAGTTATTGACCCAGGAAGGGGTGAAGAAGATTATAGGTCCAATTAAATATGAAATATGTGTAATTAACCTACTCTTCTTTTTTATTCTTTTTTATTAGAATTATAATAGGAAAGATAAAGAAGAAAGAGGAATTTGGCCTCATTTAAATTCGGAGTGAAACTCGGGATTTGGTCCAGGCTTCAATGGAATTGAATTATTCATTCAATTCCTATGAAAAAGAAAGTGAAAGCAGAAATCAAATGGATAGGTTGGGGCAACCATATCATAAAAAATACTAAAAAAAAAGTAAAATACTGTATAGCAATTTGCAACGAAATCTAGTTCCAGATCCATGTATTCTTTTTGTGCTATCTTTTTTGTACTAGATTCAATTAAATTGCAACGAAATCTTTCATCATTTTTCGAATTATTCTTTTTTATTTTAGTTGTTTTCGTTTTTTTCTTTTTCTTAGATTCGAATCCGAAAAGAGTTAAGTGAATTAAAAACCCAAAGGAGGTTCATGTCCCAGGGTAAAGTAAAGATATCTGAGTAATTGTTCTTTTGAAAGGTACTGGTTGTGATAAAAAGAGTCTAAATAAGGAATCAATCGGTATTTCTAGATAGATTACTAAAAAGAATCGACACAATATGCCTAGTCGATTGGAATTAATAAAATTATGTCCCCGTCGTTATATAACAACATATGCTAAAAAAGGAAGAATAAAAAAAAATACAAATCCTTTGATTATATTTCTTGTAATAAATTTTATTTTTGGAATAGGGATAAAAAAACTATGGAAAAATCTAAGCGACTCTTTATTAAATCGAAGCGATCTTTTCGTAGACGTTTGCCCCCGATTCAATCGGGGGACCGAATTGATTATAAAAACATGGGTTTAATTTGTCGATTTATTAGTGAACAAGGAAAAATATTATCTAGACGCGTAAATAGATTGACCTTAAAACAACAACGATTAATTACAATTGCTATAAAACAAGCTCGTATTTTATCTTCGTTACCTTTTCTTAATAACGAAAAACAATTTGAAAAAAGCGAGTCGACTGAGAAAATTACTACTTTAAGAAAAAAAAATAGAAATTAAAAATTCGAAATCCAATTTGAATTTCTATTCGAATTCAACATGGATTGATGTTTTGTTCGAAAATTAGGATAATTCCATTTGATTTTTTTGTTGTAAGAAAAAAAAGATAATAGGTAACGAAGAATCATTTTTTTTTGAAGCGTGGTTGTTTCTTTTGATAGCTTTATCATATGATAAAGCTATCAAAAGAAACAAATTTCTATTCTATACCTTCCTGGAGTAAATAAGGGGGTTTTAGGTTTTTATTATATTGTTGGCAATCATAAAAAGACAATTCTCTTTTAATATAGCAATTTGGGCAACTATTTTACGATTCAGAAGCAATTGCCTCGTGTATAGACTATGAATTAAATTACTATAAATATAAGATACTTTTGGATTCCCGCGAATTACTGCATTTATTCGACTAATCCATAAACCACGAAAATCTCTTTTTTTCCTATCTCTATCACGATGAGCCGAAACCAAAGCTTTCATTTTCTGTTGAGTAATAGTTCGAGTAAGTCTTGAATGAGCTCCGCGAAAACTTGATACGAATAAACGAATTTTTGTCCTCCGTTTGCGAGCTATATATCCTCGTTTAATTCTGGTCATTGAATAAATGATATTTTGAGGAATAACTTTTTCACTTTTCAGTTATTCTTTTTTTATTCCTAGTCTATTAATAACAAAAATGGATTCTTCCGGTGTATAAAAAAAAATTCCAATGGCTCTTGCTACTATAACCACCCCAACCACGATTTTTTATATTTTTTTGATAAACATTGAACCTCCAAATCAGAAATTGTATTGATACTAGATATCAAAAAAAAAAAAGAAAAATAGTAAATGAAATAGGACACATATATAATTTATTGGTGGGTTCCTTCGTTTCTATGATTTTTTTTTAGAAATGGCCAGGTCCTCTCTATACACCGGAGCCTTTTTCTTTTCATTTTTGATTCATTTAATCAATGTTATTGTTAACTTGTACAGTTCACACTCTATGGCTCTACCCATGCAATATTGAGTAAGTAGGTTTTTTCACAACGAAATCTAGTTATATAGTAACGGTATTTAATTATGAAAATTTGCTGGGTAGCTGACCCTCTTATTCCATTCTTACAAAATCCATCAAAATTCATTCATTAAGGACATACTTTATTTTGAATTGAAATAGTATTTTCTCCGCTTAACAGGTAACTTTTTTTTGTTACCGATGGGAAAGTCCTTCTCATCTTAAATTGCAAATTAGTATGATTGGTTTTGCACCAATCGAAACCATAAATTTGATACAAGATAGAAGAATGTAAAGAATTATATAATTGTATACAAAAGTAAGGAATTATATATAAGTTAAGATATTGTGAATGTAGTTTTCGCATTCATACTATCTTAACCGATTACCAATACTGAAAACTTTTAATTGGTTTTTTCTTTCTTAGTTTTTCATTTGAACGAGTCGCACATACACCCTGGTACACGTTCCTCGGCGTTGAGGGCATCCCTGAAGAGCTGGGGATTTTGTGACGTTTCGGATTGGCTGTCTTGTGTTTCTAATAAGTTGTTTCATAGTTGGCATGGTAAGTCGTACTATATATATATAGATTTTGGTATAATGAGCAGGTTTAGATCTATCCTAACCGTGAATTACCTATATCCTATCTTACTGATAGCCTATATTATTGATACTCTATTAATAGATTGAGAGATATTCTCTGAAAATGTAAAGTAAGAAGAGTAAAAAATGAAATTTCCAATCCTGTATTTTAGTAGAATCAATCTTGCCACCGATTTTTTATTCAACTGCTACAAGATCTACAATTCCATGAGCTTGGGCTTCTGCTGCTGACATAAAAACATCCCTTTCCATGTCTTCCGATATAACCCATAAAGATTTGCCCGTTCTTTGTACATAAACCCTTGTGATAGTTTCACGCATTTTCAGTAGCTCTTCCGCTTCCAGGATAAATTCTCCCGCTTGTGCTTCATAAAAAGAACTAGCGGGTTGGTGGATCATTACCCTGATTATATCACTTAAGTAGTATTTCCCTTATCTTGATAAATATTTTTAGAATTCTTTATCCTATGTTGGTATATTGCTAAAGATTGTCTTTATTCCCAAAATAAAGGTAAAAGGGATAAAATAAAGCCAAATAAGAAAAAAGCAAAAAGAATATTCAATAACCGTACAAGCATTTTGTATTGATGCATACGGCTTTTGCACCTATGCAATTCATTTTTTCCTAAAAGTATTTTATTCGATGAATTTTGTTTCTACATTTACAAATTTATTTTTTTCTATCAAAGAAAAAAGAAGTACAAAATCTACTGGGTCTTTTGGATCCGGATCCTTAAATAATAAACAATAGAATCACCAACTTTCTTTTTTCTTTTTGAATCTATTTTCAAATACTACGATGGTTCCGTTGTTTTTTATATCATTTTGGTATTCAACAATCCAAAAGTTTCTTTTTTTTTTTTTCATATGTTATGGTTTCTTCTGATTCAAATAAAAATTGTTAAAAGCTTTCTGGTATGAAAAAAAACAAACAAGTCTGCGACACTAAAATTAAACTAGGTTCCTTATCGATCAGATAAAATGGTAAATACCCTCTTTTTCATACTACTCTTTCTATATATAATTCAATAATTTAAACAAATTGCATATGGAATTCAAAATACCATGCTATTATTACTTTGGTTTTTATGGCGAAGGTATAGTATATATATATAGATATCTATTCTATATATTTTTAAAGAAAAGAATCATTGGCGCCAAGCGTGAGGAAATGCAAGACGTTTGGTAATTGTGCCTCCTGCCAAAAGAAAGGATCCCATTGAAGCAGCTAATCCCAAACATACTGTCTGTACATCTGGTTGTACAAATTGCATAGTATCATAAAGAGCTATTCCAGGTATTACCCAACCGCCCGGAGAGTTTATAAACAGATATAAATCTTTATTCTCTTTCTCTATGCTCAGATATATCATAAGACTAATAAGTTGATTCGATATTTCACTATCAACGTCTTGACCTAAAAAAAGTAATCTTTCTCGATAAAGTCGATTGATTAGGATTCCATTTTTTCCTTAAAAGCCGTACATGCACCTTTTGATGCATACAGTTCATCAAAAATTATATAAGCAAAAAAGGAATCAATGTGTCGATTTGAATCTTTTTCTTTTTCTAATGGATTTCTTCGAACTAAAAAAAAAGAATAATATACTAAATTTAGTGAACTATCTTCTCATTGATGTATTGCTTTCATCGAGATCGAAGCCCAATCACAATGTAATTTTCTTGTTTCTGAATGGACTTTTTCAATTCTTTTAGGTTTCTTTTCTACTCTGAGTAAAGATCTGCCCGATTTGCATTTGCACATATAGAACAAATATTCCAAAACTATGTCTTTTTATTAGAACTTCTTCCTTTTCTGAATTTATTAATGTTTTCTGTAAAATAGAATATATGGATATGATAGAAGTAGTGATCATAGCTATATTACCAATTGGTTTTTTCTACACAGAGCCTGAGTACTTGATTTTCTTGGTCCAATTAAGCCAACCATAAATTATTCATAATTTCGAGTAATAATTTGGAGATTTTCTCTAAAAATTAAAAAATCGATAGAATTTTACTTCATTACACTTCACGCTCCCCATTTTTTTATGTTTATGATTGAGTCATTCTCTTTTGGGGGTGAAAGAGGGGATATCTCGATCGGGGGAGAAAACGGGTCAATCCCATATAACCTACTATATCTGACAAGTCGCACTATATATCAACCCAAGATGCATCACGGTCCCCGGGGGTTCGAAAGGGTACTCTTGGAACACCAATGGGCATAAAATGGACAATTAATAAAGTCATATATCTCACTTTAGTGTGGAAACGTAAGAATTAGCTTATCGTGTTCAAAATGATTTACTTTATTTTAGATTGATATTGCTTTTTTTTTTAGAAAAAAGAATACTAAATAAAGTTAAATTGTTACGAAAGGGTCATTGGGGTGATAAGTGAATATGTCTGCATTTACTTATTTAAATATTCATACAGAAAGTTGTCAACCCCTCTCGTCTCCTCACCATTGCGTATTGTTACTTATCCGGTATAGAATAAATCTGTTTCTTTTATTTCTACAAATACGATTGTTCCATTTTCCAAGAGAATCTACTGAAAGGCTATAATAATTTTTTTCCAGTGCAATAAAGTTACACAGTGTCTATTTTTTGTTGAAGGGGTATTTTTTCATGGGTTTACCTTGGTATCGTGTTCATACTGTTGTATTAAATGATCCGGGCCGTTTGCTTTCTGTTCATATAATGCACACAGCTCTAGTTGCTGGTTGGGCCGGTTCGATGGCTCTATATGAATTAGCAGTTTTTGATCCCTCTGACCCTGTTCTTGATCCAATGTGGAGACAGGGTATGTTCGTTATTCCTTTCATGACTCGTTTAGGAATAACTAATTCGTGGGGCGGTTGGAATATCACAGGAGGGGCTATAACGAATCCGGGTATTTGGAGTTACGAAGGTGTGGCCGGAGCACATATTGTGTTTTCAGGCTTGTGCTTTTTAGCGGCTATTTGGCATTGGGTTTATTGGGATCTAGAAATCTTTTGTGATGAACGTACTGGAAAACCTTCTTTGGATTTGCCAAAAATTTTTGGAATTCATTTATTTCTTGCGGGAGTAGCTTGTTTTGGTTTTGGCGCATTTCATGTAACAGGATTGTATGGTCCCGGAATATGGGTGTCTGATCCTTATGGACTGACTGGAAGGATACAATCCGTAAATCCCGCGTGGGGTGTGGAAGGTTTTGATCCTTTTGTTCCGGGGGGGGTAGCTTCTCATCATATTGCGGCAGGAACGTTGGGCATATTAGCGGGTCTTTTCCATCTTAGTGTGCGTCCACCCCAACGTCTATATAAAGGATTACGTATGGGAAATATTGAAACTGTCCTTTCTAGCAGTATTGCTGCTGTCTTTTTTGCAGCTTTTGTCGTTGCTGGAACTATGTGGTATGGTTCAGCAACAACCCCCATTGAATTATTTGGTCCTACTCGGTATCAATGGGATCAGGGATACTTCCAGCAAGAAATATATCGAAGAGTTGGTGCGGGACTAGCCGAAAATCAAAATTTAACAGAAGCTTGGTCTAAAATTCCTGAAAAATTAGCTTTTTATGATTACATCGGAAATAATCCAGCAAAAGGGGGGTTATTTAGAGCGGGTTCAATGGACAATGGAGATGGAATAGCCGTCGGTTGGTTAGGACATCCCATTTTTCGAGATAAAGAGGGACATGAGCTTTTTGTACGTCGTATGCCTACTTTTTTTGAAACATTTCCAGTTGTTTTAGTAGATGGGGACGGAATTGTTAGAGCCGATGTTCCTTTTCGAAGGGCAGAATCAAAATATAGTGTCGAACAAGTAGGTGTAACTGTTGAGTTCTATGGTGGTGAGCTTAATGGCATAAGTTATAGTGATCCCACTACTGTGAAAAAATATGCTAGACGTGCTCAATTGGGTGAAATTTTTGAATTAGATCGTGCTACTTTGAAATCAGATGGTGTTTTTCGTAGCAGCCCAAGGGGTTGGTTTACTTTTGGGCATGCTTCATTTGCTCTGCTATTCTTTTTCGGGCACATTTGGCATGGTGCTAGAACTTTGTTCAGAGATGTTTTTGCTGGTATCGACCCAGATTTAGATGCTCAAGTAGAATTTGGAGCATTCCAAAAACTTGGAGATCCAACTACAAGAAGACAGGTAGTATAACATTCTTTTGTTCTTTTCTACTTTTTTATAATTTTGAATTTCACATAAAGAACTTGATAAATCTTGATTTGAATCCTAGCATTTACTCTTTTTTTTTGAAAAGAGCCCCCCCCCAAGAAACAGGTATGAAAGCTATAATTGTAAACCACGATCAAATCTATGGAAGCTTTGGTTTATACATTCCTCTTAGTTTCAACTTTAGGAATTATTTTTTTCGCTATTTTTTTTAGAGAACCCCCTAAAGTTCCGACGAAAAAGGTTAAATAATTTTTTATTATCTTAATTGAAGTAATGAGCCCCCAATAGGGAGGGCGCATTACTTCAACTAGTCCCCATGTTCTTCAAATGGATCTCTTAGTTGTTGCGAGGGTTGCCCAAAGGCAGTATATAAGGCATACCCAGTAAAACTTACAAGTAAACCAGATATAGAGATGGCAATTAGGGTTGCTGTTTCCATTATTAAAATTTTAAAGTTTCCAGATCACAATAGATCTATAAGATAAGATCCTTATATTTACAGCGGAATGGTATACAAAGTCAACAGATCTAAATGAATAAAAAAGAGTATTTATGGCTACGCAAACCGTTGAGGATAATTCTAGATCTGGTCCAAGACGAACTGTTGTAGGGAATTTATTGAAACCTTTAAATTCAGAATATGGTAAAGTAGCCCCAGGGTGGGGAACTACTCCTTTGATGGGTGTTGCAATGGCTCTATTTGCGATATTTCTATCTATTATTTTGGAGATTTATAATTCGTCCATTTTATTGGACGGAATTTATATGAATTAGATTCACAAAAATCGAGTCATTAGTTTTTCAATAGAAAGTGAAGCATTTAGGTTTCTTATTGTTTGTTAGTCTATTCCATTTTGATTTGGTAGTTTGATCGTAGAATTTCTTTGTTTCTGTATTTCCGGAATATGAGTGTGTGACTTGTTTTAATTGGTCCTATTGAAAGTACAGAACATCAATCTGTCATCTTGATAGAGATGGTTTTATTCCGTCAGATATTTAATCTAGTATCTGGAGCACGGAATATAGAAAATAGATTCTAAAAATCTGAAAACTATGATTCATACTAAATATTTAGACCTCGCAACTGGACTTAAAAACCTTTTCAAAGAGTTGTAAAAATGAATTGAAAAATTTTTATTCTTTCAAGCTTCTGGAGTTTGTCTTTCTTTTGAGCAAAGGACAAATTTTTCCTTTCATTTTTGCATTATATCTATTGATTGAAGAAGTGATGATCCAGCAATTCTTACTCAGGGAATTTTTGGACTTCGATGAAAGGTTTTTTTTAATCATCGTGGTGCTAGTATGAATCTGAGGTTTTTTTTTATTGATTCATATGGTCCTAACAAGAGAATCCTTATACAAATTAAAGAATAAAGAAGACAGCAGTAAAAACACATTATACAAATAATAAAATGAAGTAAATGATAGAATATTCAAGAGGCCTTAAAAGATTACGATAAAGACAAGTGTGCCGACTTGAGATTTTGGCATTATAACCAAAAAGAATAGCTTTCGGATTTCTATTTTTTATTATCGTAAGAGAAAATTAGAATCATAGGATTAAATAAAGCAGTTTCAAACTTTCTATTACAGATATCTGTTTTTGTTACAACCAATATTTGGGTATTTTTGTTTGAGCCGTACGAGGTGAAATTCGCATATACGGTTCTCTGAGGGGGTTCCTTTGGGTTACCTATCTCAATAAAGTTTATGATTGGTTCGAAGAACGTCTTGAAATTCAGGCGATTGCCGATGATATAACCAGTAAATACGTTCCGCCTCATGTGAACATATTTTATTGTTTAGGAGGAATTACACTTACTTGTTTTTTAGTCCAAGTAGCAACGGGGTTTGCTATGACTTTTTATTATCGTCCAACCGTTACTGAAGCTTTTGCTTCTGTTCAATATATAATGACTGAAGCTAATTTTGGTTGGTTAATCCGATCAGTTCATCGATGGTCGGCAAGTATGATGGTCTTAATGATGATTCTACACGTATTTCGTGTATATCTTACAGGTGGTTTTAAAAAACCTCGCGAATTAACTTGGGTTACGGGTGTAGTTTTGGCTGTATTAACAGCATCTTTTGGTGTAACTGGTTATTCCTTACCTTGGGATCAAATTGGTTATTGGGCAGTAAAAATTGTAACAGGCGTACCCGAAGCTATTCCTGTAATAGGATCGTCTTTGGTAGAGTTATTACGCGGAAGTTCCAGTGTGGGCCAATCTACCTTAACTCGTTTTTATAGTTTGCATACTTTTGTATTACCTCTTCTTACTGCTGTATTTATGTTAATGCACTTTTCAATGATACGTAAGCAAGGCATTTCTGGTCCTTTATAGTGAATATGGATCATAGATATTTGTAATCACAATCATTTTTTATTTTGGGGAGGATTTGATTTCATTGCTACAATTATGGATTATAAAACAAAATAAGACATGTATTTAGATATTTCTCTTCAACTTAACAAAAATTGAATTTTTTTTTACATACATGAATAGTTGAAGGGAACTCTCCAAACAAAAAATGGATTATGGGAGTGTGTGACTTGAACTATTTATTTGGCCGCGCAGATATATGACTTTATCTTATCTGCCACATTAGAATTTACAATTAAATGTGTCTTTTTTCCAACCACCAAGCAAGGCTCTTACAGAGAGGGTAGGCTGGTTTTACTTGAAGAGAATCTTTTCTATGATCAGACTCAATTTTATTCTGCATCAACAGGCTCCGTAAGATCCAGTCAAAAAAGTTATGTGATATAGTCTGAATTCTATATAGTATGACAACGCATTCATTTCCTATGCATTGATTCGATTTCTGATACTATTGGAGTGAACAAAGTTGATCTAAAGAACAACGTGAGTTAGGTTTGATTAGTAACAAGTAAATTCTTTGTACATAAAAAGTATCAATCTTTTTTTTTGGACAGGATAACAATTGCAAAGTTTGAGATCACCCAGAAAGCATTAGCAACTTGAAAAGTCTACTTGGGTATTGAGCATTTACTAAAGTTTACTTAAAAAGAACTTAATTTTTTTTTTCAATCAAAAAATTGTAACTTTCGAAAAAGAAAATCGAGTTTATTTTCTTACTTAGAATCTTCATATATGTGTGGATAACACATACATTTTTTTCTATTTTTTTATATAGATACAGTTGAAAGATTTGATTAGTGCTCGAGCCGGATGATGAAAAATTATCATATCCGGTTCTTTCGGAGGATGGATCTATAAGAATTCACCTATCCCAATAACAAAAAAACCTGACTTGAATGATCCTGTATTAAGAGCTAAATTGGCTAAGGGAATGGGTCATAATTATTATGGAGAACCCGCATGGCCTAACGATCTTTTATATATTTTTCCAGTAGTCATTCTAGGTACTATTGCCTGTAACGTAGGCTTAGCGGTTCTAGAACCATCCATGATTGGGGAACCCGCGGATCCTTTTGCAACTCCTTTGGAAATACTACCAGAATGGTATTTCTTTCCCGTATTTCAAATACTTCGTACAGTGCCCAATAAGTTATTGGGCGTTCTTTTAATGGTTTCGGTACCTACGGGATTATTAACAGTACCCTTTTTGGAGAATGTTAATAAATTCCAAAATCCATTTCGCCGTCCAGTAGCAACCACCATCTTTTTGATTGGTACTGTAGTTGCCCTTTGGTTAGGTATTGGAGCAACATTACCTATTGAGAAATCCCTAACGTTAGGTCTTTTTTAAAGTTAGAATAGAAGATTAGTTTCATTTTTAATTCATTTTTAAATCAAATATCATGACATCTGTATTGTATATCTAGGGATAATTCTTTGTGAACTTACTAATCCCTAGATACATCTATTCCGTTTTAGATATATTCTGAACATTTGGATTTGTTCTAAATATTTAAATTACATATTTTGTTTGTTTAGTTTAGAAAAAAAAATAAATTTGAAAAAATCCTATGGAAATAGATTGCAATTTCATGCAAAATATTTTTGTATTTTTAAAATGTCCAATATAGATTTTCCATCTTCTACGTGAAAATGTTCAAATTTCAGAAGGTCTTCTTGACTGTTACTCAAAAGTTCTAATAATGTGTGAATATTGGATCTTTTTAGACAATTATAGATCCTGGGAGGTAATTCTAATTGGTCTATAAAAATAGATTTCAATGCTATTTCTTTTTGATTTTTCCTTAGTTTATCCTTAACCAATATATCATGAAAAGTAAAAAGGGGCAAAGTAACTTTGTGTTGATTTTTTTCTAAATGAAAGTTATCTTCTTCTGCGTGTAAAAAGGGAATAAATAACTCAATCAAATTTTGGGAGGCTTCATAAAGGGCTTCCTTAGGAGTTAAACTTCCATTTGTCCATATCTCGAGAAAAAGTATCTCTTGTTTTTCATTCCCATTGACATAAGAATGAATACTATAATTTACATTTCGAACAGGCATGAATCTAGCATCTATATCATAACTTCCGTCTTGAAAGTTTTTTAGTGTTTTTATACGATACCCCCGATTCCTCTCAATTTTTAATTCAATACACAAATGAACAGGTTCTGTTACGTTGGCTATATGTTGTCTATTATCAACGATTTCCACCGAAGGTGGTAAAATGATGTCTTGAGCGGTTATATATCCAGGACCTTTGAAAGAAATCGATGCGTCTTGTATTCCATACATATTACTTTTCAATACAATTTCTTTCAAATTCATGAAAATTTCATGTACTGATTCTTCAATACCTATTATGGTAGAATATTCATGTGGTATTTTCTCTGATTTTACACATGTGATACATGTTCCCTCTATTTCTCCGAGTAAAATTCTTCGGATTGCAATGCCTATTGTATCGGCTTGACCTTTCATAAGTGGGGACAGAATAAAGCGTCCATAATAAAGACGCTTACTGTCTATTCTTGATTCAACACATTTCCATTGTAGTGTCCGAGTAGAGACTCTTAATTTCTCTTGAACCATAGTAATCTATTATTTTGATCAAACTCTTGACTTGTTTATTTCTCTTGAAATATTTTTAATGTTTATTTTGAGTTTTATACACGTCTTTTTTTAGGAGACCTACATCCATTATGTGGCATAGGAGTTACATCTCGTATAAAATTTAAGAGTATACCACTTCTACGAATAGCTCTTAATGCTGCATCTCTTCCGAGACCAGGCCCTTTGATCATGATTTCTGCTCGTTGCATGCCTTGATCCGATACTGTTCGAATAGCATTTCCTGCTGCAGTTTGAGCGGCAAAAGGTGTTCCCCTTCGTGTACCCTTGAATCCACAAGTACCAGCGGAGGACCAAGAAATCACCCGACCTCGTACATCTGTAATAGTTACAATAGTATTGTTGAAACTAGCTTGAACATGAATAATTCCTTTTGGTATTTTACGCGTATGATTCCGCGAACCAATACGTACATTTTTACGCGAACCTGTTTTAGGTATATATTTTGCCATATTACATTATTTCATTAAAAAAAAAATAAGTCTAAAGGGTATGGAGATATCCATTTCATGTCAAAAACGCATCCTTTTCAAATTCTTTTATAATTGAATATTCGATTATATATATCTATTCATTCTATTTATTTGATTTCGATAAATATCAAATACAATTTTTTAATTCAAATTGAAAAGTTTAAATCTCAATAATATTGAAAAAATGGATTTTTCATTTTGATAGAATAAATAGAATAATAGATTTAATTTTTTAAATTTCTCTATTTTTTTATCTATTCTATTTTTTTTAGAAAGCTTCTGTTTGTTCAAATATTATCCTTGTCTTTGTTTATGTTTTGGATTGAAACAAATTACTATAATTCGTCCCCGTCTTCGAATCAATCGACATTTTTCACAAATTTTACGAACCGAGGCATTTATTTTCATATTTGACATTCCTTAAATTAGTTAATCCCAAATTTTGGAAGAAAATAAGGGTTCCTTACATTTTTAACTCCTATTAGTGGCCTTTTTCATCAAATAAAGTTGAGATTCAAAAACATCTTAATTTAATTGAATGACTTCCTTTTTTTTCTTTCCTTAACGTATGCCCATAATAAAGTATTGGAAACCTAGCCTAGAATAGAAAGAAAAATTAAATTTGCATTTCTTTTATATCAACCTTAAAACCCGGGCAAATAATTTATGGATAAGTTATTCATTTAGTAATTCAATCTTCGTGAATTCCCATTCCCCCTTTTTTACAATTCCAGTTAAATCCCTTCTTACATTCACAAATCTATAGATCTATACAAATAGATATATATCTATGAGAGATGAAGTTCTATTAGAAACTTGCATTTTTTTTCTCTCTTTTTTTTACATAAATGAAATGGATACAAGTTTCTAATAGAATTCGCATATTAGAAAGATTACCATATATAACATAAAACTTCGCCGCCAATTTTTTCTAATCGAGCCTCTCGATCTGTCATTATACCTCTAGAAGTGGAAAGAATGACAATCCCCATGCCCCCTAAAATTCGAGGGATTTTTTTATAATTGTAATATATTCGTAGACCGGGTGTACTTATTCGTTTTAAATTTAAAAAACTTTTATACGATTCTTTTCTATTTCTTCTATACCGTAGAGTTAAAACTAAAAAAGATTTGTCGTTTTCTCTATGTTTTCTGATGTTTTCAACAAAACCCTCTCGTAAAAGTATTTTTACAATTTTTTCAGTAATGTTAGTAAAAGGTAATTGAACCATTCCTTTTTTATTAATGTCAGCATTTCGTATATAGGTTATTATGTTGGCGATAGTGTCCTTCCCCATGGTAAACAAAAAATATTGCTGCCTCTGACTTTTTATATAATCAACATACTCCTTACATAAAATGTTTTTATTTGTGTCTTTTTTATCTATAGATATATCTTTATAACTCATTATAGCTCATTGACTAAGTTCGTTGAAATTTCTATTGTGACTAGCATCGACTATTGTCAAATAAACAATTCAAAAAATCGAATCGAATAAAAGAAGATATTCAACTAAAGCAAATAGA
>NC_009259.1:82500-90000 GCF_000499845.2 Phaseolus vulgaris
TTATTCCATTCATAAATATATTTTCTTCCCTATGAGTTCTAGTCTCAATTAAAATACTAGTTTTTACTGTTCATATGTTATGATTTGAATATACCACATCAATTCGTTATGTATGGATGATGAGATTCCATTGATACAGAGCCACTCGTTCTTTTTTCTCTGACAGATGGTCAGAACTTCATCTGGGTTCGAATCCTACTGATAGGTCTACTAGAGATCAGAAATTGTTGAAAAAAGAACAAAAGAAACATCTTGCTCTTTCCAGGCGATCGGAAAAGAAAGAAATAGTGAATTTATTCAAGATAATTATGTACTTACAAAATACCGTCTCAATTCATCCTATTTCATCCTATCGAGGATGTGATATGGTTCCAAAGGATGAATTGGACAGTTCCAATAAGATTTCATTCTTGAACAAAAATCCGATAGACTTTTTGGAGGGAGGGTCCCATTGGCGTGCATCCAGTAGGAATTGAACCTACGAATTCGCCAATTATGAGTTGGGCGCTTTAACCATTCAGCCATGGATGCTTAGCGGGAATCCTCGTACATGGTGAATAACCAAATTCCAATTGAAGTGAAATCTTTCGGATAAATCAATGCAATTAGGAGGATTCGATGAAAGGACATCAATTCAAATCCTGGATTTTCGAATTGAGAGAGATATTGAAAGAAATCAAGAATTCTCGCTATTTCTTAGATTCATGGACCCAATTCAATTCAGCGGGATTTCTCATTCATATTTTTTTCCATCAAGAGAGTTTTATAAAACTCTTGGACTCCCGAATTTGGAGTATCCTACTTTCACGCAATTCACAGGGTTCAACAAGCAATCGATATTTCACGATCAAGTATGTAGTACTCTTTGTAGTAGCGGTCCTTATATATCGTATTAACAATCGAAAAATGGTCGAAAGAAAAAATCCCTATTTGACAAGGCTTCTTCCTATACCTATGAATTCCATTGGACCCAAAAATGATACATTGGAAGAATCATCTGAGTCTTCCAATATCAATAGGTTGATTGTTCCGCTCCTGTATCTTCCAAAAGGAAAAAAGATCTCTGAGAGTTCTTTCCTGGATCCGAAAGAGAGTACTCGGGTTCTCCCAATAACTAAAAAGTATATCATGCCTGAATTTAACTGGGGTTCGCGGTGGTGGAGGAACTGGATAGGAAAAAAGAGCTATTCTAGTTGTAAGATATCTAATGAAACCATCGCTGGAATTGAGATCTCATTCAAAGAGAAAGATATCAAATATCTGGAGTTCCTTTTTGTATATTATATGGATGATCCGATCCGTAAGGACCATGATTGGGAATTTTTTGATCGTCTTTCCCCGAGAAAGAGGCGAAACATAATCAACTTGAATTCGGGACAGCTATTCGAAATCTTAGTGAAAGACTGGATTTATTATCTCATGTTTGCTTTTCGTGAAAAAATACCAAAGGAAGTGGAGGGTTTCTTCAAACAACAAGGGACTGGGTCAATTATTCAATCAAATGATATTGAGCATGTTTCGCATCTCTTCTTGAGAAACAAGCGGGCTATTTCTTTGCAAAATTGTGCTCAATTTCATATGTGGCAATTCCGTCAAGATCTCTTCGTTAGTTGGGGGAAGAGTCCGCACGAATCGGATTTTTTGAGGAACATGTCACAAGAGAATTGGATTTGGTTAGACAATGTGTGGTTGGGAAACAAGGATCGGTTTTTTAGCAAGGTACGGAATGTATCATCAAATCTTCAATATGATTCCACGAGATCTAGTTTCATTCAAGTAACGGATTCTAGCCAATTGAAAGGATCTTCTGATCAATCCAAGGATTCTTTCGATTCCATTAGGAATGAGGATTCGAAATATCACACATTGATCAATCAAAGAGAGATTCAACAACTAAAAGAAAGATCGATTCTTTGTTGGGATCCTTCCTTTCTTCAAACGGAACGAACAGAGATAGAATCAGAGCGATTCCTTAAAAACCTTTCTGGATATTCCTCAATGTGCCGACTATTCATGGAACGTGAGAAGCAGATGAATAATCATCTGCTTCCGGAAGAAATCGAAGAATTTCTTGGGAATCCTGCAAGAGCCACTCGTTCTTTTTTCTCTGACAGATGGTCAGAACTTCATCTGGGTTCGAATCCTACTGATAGGTCTACTAGAGATCAGAAATTGTTGAAAAAAGAACAAAAGAAACATCTTGCTCTTTCCAGGCGATCGGAAAAGAAAGAAATAGTGAATTTATTCAAGATAATTATGTACTTACAAAATACCGTCTCAATTCATCCTATTTCATCCTATCGAGGATGTGATATGGTTCCAAAGGATGAATTGGACAGTTCCAATAAGATTTCATTCTTGAACAAAAATCCATTTTGGGGTTTCTTTCATCTATTCCATGACCGGAACAGGGGGAGATACACGTTACACCACGATTTTGAATCAGAAGATCTATTTCAAGAAATGGCAGATCTATTCACTCTATCAATAACCGAGCCGGATCTGGTGTATCATAAGGAATTTGATTTTTCTATTGATTCCTCCGGATTGGATCAAAAACATTTCTTGAATGAGTTATTGAACTCCAGGGATGAATCGAAAAAGCACTCTTTATTGGTTCTACCTCCTCTTTTTTATGAACAGAATGAATCTTTTTATCGAAGGATCATAAAAAAATGGGTCCAGACCTCTTGCGGGAATAATTTGGAAGATCCAAAACCTAAAATAGTTGTATTTGCTAGCAACAACATAATGGAGGCAGTCAATCAATATAGATTGATCCGAAATCTGATTCAAATCCAATATAGCACCCATGTTTACATAAGAAATGTATTGAATCGATTCAATTGCAACTTCGAATATGGAATTCAAAGGTATCAAATAGGAAATGATACTCTGAATCATCGAACTAGAATGAAATACACGATCAACCAACATTTCTCAAATTTGAAAAAGAGTCAGAAGAAATGGTTCGATCCTCTTATTTTGATTTCTCGAACGGAGAGATCTATGAATTGGGATCCTAATGCATATAGATACAAATGGTCCAATGGGAGCAAGAATTTCCAGGAACATTTGGACTATTTCATTTCTGAGCAGAATAGCCTTCAAGTAGTGTTCGATCGATTACATATTAATCAATATTCGATTGATTGGTCTGAGGTTATCGACAAAAAAGATTTGTCTAAGTCACTTTGTTTATTTTTGTCCAAGTTACTTCTTTTTTTGCCCAAGTTTCTTCTCTTTTTGTCTAACTCACTTCCTTCTTTTTTCTTTGTGAGTTTTGGGGGTATCTCCATTCATAGGTCCGAGATCCACATCTATGAATTGAAAGGTCCGAATGATCCACTCTGTAATCAGTTATTAGAATCAATAGGTCTTCAAATCTTTCATTTGAAAAAAAGGAAACCCTTATTATTGGATGACCAAGATACTTCCCAAAAATCGAAATTCTTGATCAATGGAGGAACAATATCACCATTTTTGTTCAATAAGATACCAAAGTGGATGATTGACTCATTCCATACTAGAAAGAATCGCAGGAAATCTTTTGATAACACAGATTCCTATTTCTCAATGATATCCCACGATCCAGACAATTGGCTGAATCCCGTGAAACCATTTCATAGAAGTTCATTGATATACTATTTTTATAAAGCAAATCAACTTCGATTCTTGAATAATCAATATCACTTCTGCTTCTATTGTAACAAAAGATTCCCTTTTTATGTGGAAAAGGCCCGTATCAATAATTATGATTTTACGTATGGACAATTCCTCAAAATCTTGTTCATTCGCAACAAAATCTTTTCTTTTTGCGATGGTCAAAAAAAACATGCTTTTTTGAAGAGAGATACTATTTCACCAATCGAGTTACAGGTATCTAACATATTGATACCTAACGATTTTCCGCAAAGTGGCGACGAAGGGTATAACTTCTACAAATCTTTCCATTTTCCAATTCGATACGATCCATTCGTTCGTGGAGCTATTTACTCGATCGCAGACATTTCTGGAACACCTCTAACAGAGGGACAAATAGTCCATTTTGAAAAAACTTATTGTCAACCTCTTTCAGATATGAATATACCTGATTCAGAAGGGAAGAACTTGTATCAGTATCTCAATTTCAATTCAAACATGGGTTGGATTCACACTCCATGTTCTGAGAAATATTTACCATCCGAAAAAAGGAAAAAACGGAGTTCTTGTCTACAAAAATGCCTTGAGAAAGGTCAGATGTATAGAACCTTTCAACAAGATAGTGTTTTTTCAACTCTCTCAAAATGGAATCTATTCCAAACATATATACCATGGTTCCTTACCTCGACGGGGTACAAATATCTAAATTTCATATTTTTAGATACTTTTTCAGACCTATTGCCGATACTAAGTAGCAGCCAAAAATTTGTATCCATTTTTCATGATATTATGCATGGGTCAGATATATTATGGCGAATTCGTCAGATTCCATTGTGTCTTCCACAATGGAATCTGATAAGTGAGATTCCGGGTAATTGTTTCCATAATCTTCTTCTGTCCGAAGAAATGACTCATCGAAATAATGAGTTACTATTGATATCGACACATCTGAGATCGCTAAATGTTCAGGAGTTCTTCTATTCAATCCTTTTCCTTCTCCTTGTTGCTGGATATCTCGTTCGTACACATCTTCTCTTTGTTTCTCGAGTCTATAGTGAGTTACAGACAGAGTTCGAAAAGGTAAAATCTTTGATGATTCCATCATACATGATTGAGTTGCGAAAACTTCTGGATAGGTATCCTACATCTGAACTGAATTCTTTCTGGTTAAAGAATCTCTTTCTAGTTGCTCTGGAACAATTAGGAGATTCTCTAGAAGAAATACGGAGTTTTGCTTTTGGTGGCAACATGCTATGGGGTGGTGGTCCCGCTTATGGGGTCAAATCCATACGTTCTAAGAATAAATCTTGGAATCTCATCGATCTCATAAGTATTATACCAAATCCCATCAATCGAATCGCTTTTTCGAGAAATACGAGACATCTAAGTCATCCAAGTAAAGCAATCTATTCCTTGATAAGAAAAATAAAAAACGTGAATGGTGATTGGATTGATGATCAAATAGAATCCTGGGTCTCGAACACTGATTCGATTGATGATAAAGAAAAAGAATTCTTGGTTCAGTTTTCTACCTTAACAACAGAAAAAAGGATTGATCAAATTCTATTGAGTCTTACTCATAGTGATCTTTTATCAAAGAATAACTCTGGTTATCAAATAAGTGAACAACCGGGAGCAATTTACTTACGATACTTAGTTGACATTCATAAAAAGTATCTAATGATTTATGAATTCAATACATCCTGTTTAGTAGAAAGACATATATTCCTTGCTAATTATCAGACAATTACTTATTCACAAACCTTGTGGGGGGCTAATAGTTTTCATTTCCCATCTCATGGAAAACCCTTTTCGCTCCGCTTAGCCCTACCTCCCCCTAGTAGGGGTATTTTAGTGATAGGTTCTATAGGAACTGGACGATCCTATTTGGTCAAATACCTAGCGAAAAACTCCTATGTTCCTTTCATTACAGTATTTCTGAACAAGTTCCTGGATAACAAGCCTAAGGGTTTTCTTATTGATGATAGTGACGATATTGATGATAGTGACGATAGTGACGATATCGACCGTGACCTTGATATAGAGCTGGAGCTTCTAACTATGATGAATACGCTAACTATGGATATGATGCCAGAAATAGACCGATTTTATATCACCTTTCACTTCGAATTAGCAAAAGCAATGTCTCCTTGCATAATATGGATTCCTAACATTCATGATCTGGATGTGAATGAGTCGAATTACTTATCCCTCGGTCTTTTAGTGAACTATCTCTCCAGGGATTGTGAAAGATGTTCCACTAGAAATATTCTTGTTATTGCTTCGACTCATATTCCCCAAAAAGTAGATCCAGCTCTAATAGCTCCGAATCAATTCAATACATGCATTAAGATACGAAGGCTTCTTATTCCACAACAACGAAAACACTTTTTCACTCTTTCATATACTAGGGGATTTCACTTGGAAAAGAAAATGTCCCATACTAATGGATTCGGGTCCACAACGATGGGTTCAAATGTACGAGATCTTGTAGCACTTAACAATGAGGCCCTATCGATTAGTATTATACAAAAAAAATCCATCATAGACACTAATATAATTAGCTCTGTTCTTCATAGACAAACTTGGGATTTCCGATCTCAGGTAAGATCGGTTCAGGATCATGGGATCCTTTTCTATCAGATAGGAAGGGCTGTTTCACAAAATGTACTTCTAAGTAATTGCTCCATAGATCCTATCTCTATCTATATGAAGAAGAAATCATGTGACGGGGGGGATTCTTATTTGTACAAATGGTACTTCGAACTTGGAACGAGTATGAAGAAATTAACGATACTTCTTTACCTTTTGAGTTGTTCTGCCGGATCGGTCGCTCAAGACCTTTGGTCTCTACCCGGACCTGATGAAAAAAATGGGATCACATCTTATGGACTCGTTGAGAATAATTCTGATCTAGTTCATGGCCTATTAGAAGTAGAAGGCGCTCTGGTGGGATCCTCACGTACAGAAAAAGATTGCAGTCAGTTTGATAAGGATCGAGTGACATTGCTTCTTCGGTCCGAACCAAGGAATCCCTTAAATAGGATTCAAAATGGATCTTATTCTATCGTTGATCAGAGATTTCTCTATGAAAAATATGAATCGGAGTTTGAAGAACGGGGAGGAGTCCTCGACCCGCAACAGATAGAGGAGGATTTTTTCAATCACATCGTTTGGGCTCCTAGAATATGGCGCCCTTGGGGCTTTCTATTTGATTGTATTGAAAGGCCCAATTCATTGGGATTTCCCTATTGGGCCAGGTCATTTCGGGACAAGCGGATCATTTATGATGAAGAGGATGAGCTTCAAGAGAATGATTCAGAGTTCTTGCAGGGTGGAACCATGCAGTACCAGACACGAGATAGATCTTCCAAAGAACAGGGCTTTTTTCGAATAAGCCAATTCATTTGGGACCCCGCGGATCCACTCTTTTTCCTATTCAAAGATCAGCCTTTTGTCTCTGTGTTTTCACATCGACAATTCTTTACAGATGAAGAGATGTCAAGGGAACTTCTTACTTCCCAAACAGATCTTCCTACATCTATATATAAACACTGGTTTATCAAGAATACGCAAGAAAAGCATTTTGAATTGTTGATTCATTGCCAGAGATGGCTTAGAATCAATAGTTCATCATCTAAAGGATTTTTCCCTTCTAATACTCTATCTGAGAGTTATCAATATTTATCAAATCTGTTCCTATCTAACGAAGCGCTATTGGATCAAATGACAAAGACATTGTTGAGAAAAAGATGGCTTTTCCCAGATGAGATAGTTGTTGCTATCTGCTCCAATAACGAATCATTGGTTTCACTGAATCACTCAAAAAAAAAAAATAGATAGACCTTTCTTTCTCTT
>NC_009259.1:107500-122500 GCF_000499845.2 Phaseolus vulgaris
TAAGATCCCATACCCAGAGCTAACATCATATAACCCAATTGAGACATTGTAGAATAGGCCAAATTTTTCTTAATATCTTTTTGAGCAATAGCTAAAGTAGCTCCTAATATTACTGTTATTAGACCTATAAAAGCTATTGTGTTCATTATTTGGGGTAGAAGTACGAAAAGAGGAAGAAGTCGAGCCACAAGAAAAATTCCCGCGGCTACCATAGTAGCAGCATGTATAAGGGCGGAAATTGGAGTAGGCCCCTCCATAGCATCAGGTAGCCATACATGAAGAGGAAATTGAGCCGATTTGGCAACTGAGCCACAAAATAGCAAGAGGGCAAACAAAGTAACAAAAAAAAGATTCATTTCATTTTTAGAAATCAAATTATTTATAATTTGAAACAAATCCCGAAATTCCAAACTACCCGTTATCCAATAAATACCTAAAATTCCCAATAATAATCCAAAATCCCCTACACGATTAGTTACAAATGCTTTTTGACAAGCATTTGCCGCAATAGGACGGGTGAACCAAAAGCCTATTAATAAATAAGAACACATTCCTATTAATTCCCAAAAAAAATAAATTTGTATCAAATTTGAACTAGTAACTAATCCCAACATTGAAATATTAAAAAGAGTCATATAAGCAAAAAATCTCAAATATCCTTGATCATGAGACATATAATTATCACTATAAATAAGAACAAGAATGCCAACCGTAGTAATTAATATTGACATAATAGAAGTAAGTGAATCGATCAAGTACCCAAACTCTAAAGAAATATCATTATTTATGGTCCAAGACCATACATATTGAAAAATCGAACTATTCTGGATTTGATGAATAGACAAATCAAGCGAAAAAAACATAACTATAGTTAACAATAAGATACTAGGAAAAGCCCAAATACGGCGAATCTTTTTTGTTGCCGTCGGAAAAAGTAGAAGTCCCACTCCTATTAACATTGGAACTGGGAATGGAATAAAAGGTATGATCCATGAATATTGATGTGTATATTCCATACAATAAAGAAAAAAAATTATGATTCTGATTCTAATGAATTTTGTTTCTTAGGTTTTTATTTTATCTTTTTTGTAATGTAAAGGAATGGATTCGGTTAATAACAAATAAACATAGAATTTAATAAATATAGAAGAATCGATTATTAATTATTCTGAATCTTTGGACAATATTTTTTGAACATTAGTTTAGTGAATGAAATTGAACTTAACTAATGAAGTTTTGATTACAGTAAGAAATAGCGATGTTTGGAAAACTTTCTAATTCTAAAAAGTATTCTATTATTATATTATTCAATATTTAAAATAGTAAAAAATGGAAATTCAATTCTATAAAATATATGTCTAATTAGAGAGAAACTTCTTTTAATTTACAGAAAAATGTCTTTCACATAAAATTATATAACAATCCAAAACTAGACTAATTATATGGCAGTTCCAAAAAAGCGCACGTCTATTTCAAAAAAAATTATTCGGAACACTTTATGGAAAAAGAAGGGATATTTTACAGCATTAAAAGCTTTTTCATTAGCGCAATCTCTTTTTACGGGGAATTCTAAAAGCTTTTTCTGTAACAAATACAAACGTTAGAATAATTTCAATTAACTTGATTCAACGAATCTTTTTGAAATGAAATACAAAAATATTCATATAAAATGGATATCTAATAGAATATTCATTTATAAATTTATAATATTTACATTATATATATAATAGATTCTAAATTTACATTATATAATAGATTCTAATCTAATTCTTTAAAATTATTTTATTGAATGTTTAGTAAACAAATCTTGTATTTGAATTGATTCTTTGAATCTCGACAATTGACTCCAATTTGGTTATTATGCTTTCGAGTAAGCCGCTATGGTGAAATTGGTAGACACGCTGCTCTTAGGAAGCAGTGCTAGAGCATCTCGGTTCGAGTCCGAGTAGCGGCATGACATCTTATCTTCTAAAAAAGAGGTCCTATAATGAATTCTTATTTCTATTCCTAGTATTTCTATTTTTTCATTCAATATGGTTATGGTATTTTCCACTTTAGAGCATATATTAACTCATATATCGTTTTCGGTCGTATCTCTTTTAATTTCAATTCATTTGATAACCTTATTATTAGGCAATGAAATAATAGGATTAGACAATTCGTTCAAAAAAGGCATGATAATCACTTTTTTTTGTATCACAGGATTGTTAGTTACTCGTTGGATTTTTTCGGGCCATTTACCATTTAGTAATTTATATGAATCATTAATATTTCTTTCATGGACTTTTTCTATTTTTTATATGGTTCTTTGCTTAAAAAAAAAAAAAAACTACTATTTCAATACAATAATAACGCCAAGTATTCTTTTTACCCAAGGCTTTGCTACTTCGGGTCTTTTAACCGAAATGCATCAATCCTTAATATTAGTGCCTGCTTTACAGTCCCATTGGTTAATGATGCACGTAAGTATGATGATATTGGGTTATACAACTCTTTTATGTGGATCATTATTATCAGTGGCTATTTTAGTCATTACTTTTCAAGAACTAATACACATGATTGGTAAAAGCAAGACTTTCTTTTTTTTTAATGAAACCTTGTCTTTTGCTGAAATCAAATACATGAATATGAATGATAAAAAGAATCTTTTACAAAAAACTCCTTTTATGTCTGATTCGTCTTATATAAATTATTATAGATATCAATTTATTCAACAATTGGATCGTTGGGGTTACCGTACTATTAGTCTAGGTTTTATCTTTTTAACAGTAGGTAATATATCAGGAGCAGTATGGGCTAATGAGGCATGGGGATCATATTGGAATTGGGATCCAAAGGAAACTTGGGCTTTTATTACTTGGATTATTTTCGCGATTTATTTACATATTAGAAAAAATAAAAAATTGGAATATCTCAATTCTTCGATAGTGGCCTCCATGGGCTTTCTTATAATTTGGATATGTTATTTAGGGATAAATCTTTTAGGAATAGGACTACATAGTTATGGTTCATTTACATCTAATTAAATTAAATTTAAGAATTTCACAAATATTGGGATGGGAACATTTTAGAAAATAAGAAAAAAAACTCCCAATAAAATGATTAAGACCCCATTGAATCAAGTAATGTAATAGTGATTCAAGGGGTTCTCACAAACAACAAACATATTCAATTAGAATTCAAATTCATTTTTATGTAATTAATAAAATACAAAAATAAATCCATTTTTTTATTGTGCATGGGATTTTTTTCGATTTTTTATTTTTCATTGATTCCCGAAAACTATCTATAAAAAATTAGAGAGAATCGCTTCAACCTTGTCAGCCGAAAATGAAAAAATAAAATCTGGATAAATGCCAATACTTATTACGGGTATAAGGATCGAAATTGAAATAAATAATTCTCGTGGCCCCGAATCAAAAAAATAAGAATTTGGTGTATTAAAAAGCTTGTATCCATAGAACATTTGACGTAAGATAGATAATGAATAAATAGGAGTTAATATCATTCCAATTGCGGTTACAAAAGTGATGAGTATTTTTGTGATTAAAAGATATTTTTGATTGGTAATGATTCCCAATAAGACTATCAATTCTGCAACAAAACCGCTCATGCCCGGTAATGCAAGAGAAGCCATCGACAAAGTAGTGAAAATCGTGAATATTTTTGGCATTGGGATAGCCATTCCACCCATTTCGTCGAGATAAAGAAGACGTAGTCTATCATAACTAGTTCCCGCCAAGAAAAAAAGCGCAGCACCAATAAATCCGTGAGAGATTATTTGTAAAATAGCCCCATTCAGCCCTGTCTCGCTTATAGAACCAATTCCTAAAATTAAGAAACCCATATGGGATACCGAGGAATAAGCTATTCTTTTTTTTACATTGCGTTGACCAAGAGATGTTGAAGCTGCATAGATTATTTGAATTGAACCTAATAGCATTAACCAGGGACAAAATATAGAATGAGCGCGAGATAATAATTCCATATTAATTCGAACCAACCCATACGCTCCCATTTTTAATAATATTCCGGCTAAAAGCATACAAGTACTGTAATGCGCCTCTCCATGCGTATCAGGTAACCATGTATGTAAGGGTATAATTGGTGATTTGACAGCAAAAGCAATAAGAAATCCCATATAGAAGATTATTTCTAGTGCCACGGGATATGATTGATTAGTTAATGATTCAAAATTTAATGTTGGTTCATTAGAACTATATAAACTCATACCCAGAATTCCCAGTAATAAAAAAACAGAACTTCCCGCAGTGTACAAAATAAACTTTGTAGCTGAATACAAACGTTTTTTTCCACCCCACATAGATAAAAGTAGATAAACGGGAATTAATTCTAATTCCCACATGATGAAAAAAAGTAAAATGTCTCGAGAAGAAAATGTTCCTAGTTGACCACTATACATTGCTAACATCAGAAAATAGAATAATTTAGATTCTCGAGTAACCGGCTGAGCCGATAACGTAGCTAACGTAGTGATAAATCCCGTTAATAGAATGGGTCCTAGAGAGAGTCCATCTATTCCGAATCTCCAGTAAAAGTCAAAAAAATGGATCCATTTATAATTTTCTGTCAATTGGATTAGTGGATCATCCAATTCGAAATGATAACAAAATACATAGGCTATTAGAAGCAGATCTATGAAACATATACAATAAGTATACCATTTAATTGTCTTATTTCCTTTATGGGGAAATAAGACAATTAAAGAACCTCCGACTATTGGCAAAACTACAACTGTTGTTAACCAAGGAAAATCATTCGTGATAAAAATAAGATATACTTAGACTACAAAAACCCGGGCTCAAAAAAAAAAAAATATTTTTTATTTTGAGCCCGGGTTTTTGCCAGTAAAAAAAAGTACTTGTATACGGTTCTTTTTGAAACGTATTAATAAGCTAGACCCATGCTTCGAGTTGTTTCATGCCATAAATAAACTCTAACACTTAAGAAATCCGTCGGACAGGCGGATTCACACCTCTTACAACCAACACAGTCCTCTGTTCTTGGGGCAGAAGCAATTTGTTTAGCTTTACATCCGCCCCAAGGTATCATTTCTAATACATCTGTTGGGCAGGCCCGGACACATTGAGTACATCCTATACATGTATCATAAATCTTTACTGAATGTGACATTGGATCATAATCCTTGAACATCAAAAATTCAACATTTTCAATCTAGTAAATAGGTAAACCTATTCTATATATATATATTAGATACCAGATGAATCAATGATTTATAATCATTTTGCTAGAAAAAATAGACTTCTAGATTAATAATAAGAGAATAGAACCAAGATACTTTGATTTCTTATCTTTGTTTTCGCAAACATGATTCAAATGGATATCTCAATTATGATAATTTGAATTGATTATATAGTACACACTATTCAAAATTATACTTTTTTTTATGAGTAATACTATTTATTCAACAAATTTGATTGATTGATACGGGTTGATTTTCTATTACGATATATTGAGGAAACAATAGCCGGTCCGATAGCTGCTTCAGCGGCTGCAACAGCTATAACAAAAATTGAAAAAATATTTCCTTTTAATTGCCGCCTATCAAAAAAATCAGAAAAGGTTACGAGATTTATATTTACTGCATTCAGTATAAGTTCAAGACACATAAGGGCTCTAACCATATTTCGGCTCGTGATCAATCCATAGATACCTATAGAAAATAAAAAAGCACTCAAAACAAGTGCATGCTCGAATATCATTGACCAACTCCTTTTCAATTTTTATTCATTTCGATCTGAATATGAATTCAACGGATTTTATTGCCTAACATAATAAGTCTACAACAAAATCAAGTATTCGCAAAAATATTTTATACATAAATATTCTTTTTCGTTAACATAGAATTCAACAAAAAAGAAATGTGTTAAAATCTAACAAATTGTGATTTATATTATTCCTTTCTTATTGACGAGCCACAAAAATTGCACCTATTAAAGCAACTAAAAGAATAATTGAAATTAGTTCAAATGGAAGAAAAAAATCTGTTGATAAATGAATTCCAATTTGTTGACTAGTACTTATCAAATCTTGCTCTAAAATCTGATTGGGTCTTGTCGTCCAAATAATCCCGTGCCATGATGTATCTAGAATAGTATTGATTTGTGAAATAAAGATACTGGTACAAACCATCAAAGTAATTCCATCCCCAACGGTCCAAACACGAAAATTTTGGTCATATTCGGAACCATTCATAAACATCACAGCAAATATTATTAAAACATTTATAGCGCCCACGTAAATAAGTAGCTGTGAGGCAGCTACAAAATGGGAGTTTGATAAAATATAGAATAAAGATACACAAACAAGAACTAGTCCCAATGAAAAAGCAGAAAAAATCGTATTCGTAAAGAATACTACTCCTAGACTTCCTAATATAAGACCTGATCCAAGAAAGACTAAAATAAAATCATGTAGCGATTCGGACAAATCCATTATATGTAAAATAAGAGATAAATAGAAATTTCATGACCTTATTGATATGACCAGGAAAACCCTTGTTAAATACTAAAATTCTCGGTGCATAGAATTTCACCAAATCCTAAGATAAGATATGTGAATTGCTATTAAGTACAGTTGTTATAGGATCAATGTCATTTCATTCTTTTATTTATGCCAAAGAGTCATTTCAAAATACTAAAATATCTTTATATATATATATATCTATATATAGATATTCTATTCTTTTTGTTTTTATAAGAATTTTAAAAATCATTTTATTTGAATTGTTCGAATTGTATAATCATCTATTACTGATACTGGTAAACGACCCAAAGCTATTAGATTATAATTCAATTCGTGGCGATCATAAGTTGAAAGTTCATATTCTTCGGTCATTGATAAACAATTTGTTGGACAATACTCAATACAGTTACCACAAAATATACAGATTCCAAAATCAATACTGTAATTAAGCAACCGTTTCTTTCGAATATCAGTTTCTAGTTTCCAATCAACAATGGGTAGATCTATAGGACAGACACGAACACATACTTCACAAGCAATGCATTTATCAAATTCAAAATGTATTCGACCGCGAAAACGTTCTGATGAGATTATTTTTTCATAAGGATATTGAATAGTTACGGGTAACCTATTTGCATGAGATAAGGTAATCATGAGACCTTGACCAATATACCTAGCAGCTCGGATTATTTGTTCACTATAATTTATGAATTCAGTTACCATAAGGAACATATCATGAATAGCTCTGAATATTTTTTTCTTTCTCTTGTTTAAAACAAGTTCTTCATTTTTAATATAGAAGGTCCACATTTTTTTTACAGTGAAAACAGTTGAGACGACGTTGTTAATAATAGATTACCGAGAGAAATGGGTAAAAGAAACTTCCACCCAAGATTTAATAATTGATCTATTCTTAGCCTAGGCAAAGTCCATCTTGTTGTGATAGAAACGAATATGAATAAAAAAGTTTTAACTAGTGTAATAAAGATACCAATTATCGTTACAAAAACTCCGTATGTTTTATTAATTTCAAAAAAGTTAGAAACGAAAATGTACGGAATAGAGATATTTGAACCACCCAAATAAAGAACTGTTACAAATAAGGAAGAAACTAATAGGTTTAAATAGGAAGCAACGTAAAATAAACCAAATTTGATACCGGAATATTCGGTTTGATAACCCGCTATTAGTTCTTCTTCCGCTTCCGGTAAATCAAAAGGTAATCTTTCACATTCTGCTAGGGAAGATATTAGAAAAACGAGGAAACCCATAGGTTGACGCCACAAATTCCATCCC
Source organism: Phaseolus vulgaris (assembly GCF_000499845.2). Taxonomy (NCBI): domain Eukaryota; kingdom Viridiplantae; phylum Streptophyta; class Magnoliopsida; order Fabales; family Fabaceae; genus Phaseolus; species Phaseolus vulgaris. Next base: position 115,304 of record NC_009259.1, read on the forward strand.
CAAAAACCATATTTTGATTGTGCATCAACGATATCAACTGTACTTAAACTGTTAGATAATCCTAGTCGGTGATGACATTACTGTTACCATCTCTATTACAGAACCGTACATGAGGTTTTCATCTCATACGGCTCCTTTAAAGCCTTCAAAAAATATAATGACCGGACCCCGATTTTGTATCCCTTGATATATCCCTAAGATAGAGAAAATTCGATTTTATCGGACGGTTTTGAATTAGACCCATTGAATTCTGTCTGTTCTAATAAAAAAATTTTAAATAAATACATTTATTTAAAAAATAAAAATCAATTTGAACATTTATTTCACTTATTTATATAAATAAAAAATACAAAAGATACTTCTGAATTGATCTCATCCTTTAAAAAATTATCAAATTTAAATTTTTTGAGTAATAACTTAATTTAATTTTTGCATAAAATACTCTTTGAAAATGATCAAGAACTAACACATCATTTTCGATTCCGAAAAAGAATTAGATGTTCCTTTTTTAAATTATGACTATCTCCATAAATATGGAGGATATAAGACAAAAAAGAAAAAGGAGATCACTTTGACCTCTTATCCTATTCCTTTTTGTGCAAGCAAAAGAAAAGGGACTTCAAAAAATTAAAGGATTATTTCGTTCCTGATAGTTATTTATTCAATCAATGGATGGAAGTATACTCTAGATCGGAATTGTGGGGAGTACTGCCTTCTTTTTTCTACCAACTTCAAGCCCCCTTTAGTATTCTTTTTCTATTATACATAAAGACTCTTTTGGATATTTTAAAAAAGAAATATACGTTACTAATCTTTTGTGTATTTTGGTGTTTCTAGTCATCCATTCATTTTTTTTATTAATCCCTTTGCATTTTGTTCATATATGTATACTAATTCATACAAATTATATTGAAAATTTTAAAAAGATTGGTCTTTTGTTTTGCGCCCGCTTCAAGACAGGATTACTAATCAACAAATCTTGGGAAAAACAACCACTTCTATCTATCTATATATATATAATTCTAGAATTTCATTGATATTTTCACCTTATTCTTATACATAGAAAATTAGACTCAATTTTTTTACTGCAATTTGAAATCATAATACTTTCTCTATAAGTAATATAGTATACTATTCTATAAATTAGATTCAATAAAAGCTGTTTTATTGCACTCATATAACTATCTGATTCAATTATTCAACCTAAATGCCAAAATTATATTATTCTTTATATATTCTGTTTGTCCTTTACTACAAATATAAGGAGAACCGTATAGCAAATAGTATCAAAAAATTTCTGTCTCAACGAAGCACACATAGAGATATCGATAACACACAAAGAGTTAATGGTATTTCATAACTAATTGATTGAGCAGCTGCTCGTAGACCACCCAAAAAGGAATATTTATTATTTGACCCATATCCTGACATAAGAAGTCCAATGGGGGCAATACTCGAAATAGCAATCCATAAAAAAACACCAATATTCAGATCAGATAAAACAAAGTTATAACCAAAAGGAATTACTGAATAGCTTAATATAATGGATATGACTGATATAGCTGGTCCAAAACTAAATAAACGAATATCTCCTCTAGATGGAATAAGATTCTCTTTAAAAAGTAATTTTGTTCCGTCTGCTAGAGCTTGAAGAACTCCAAAAGGACCGGTGTATTCAGGACCAATACGCTGTTGTATCCCTGCAGATATTTCTCTTTCTAACCATACAATTGCTAGTACACTTATAGTAATTCCTACTATAAAAATTAAAATAGGCACAAATACCCAAAGAATTTCATATATCTCTTTAAAAAATTCTAATCTGAAAAAAAAATGTATATCTTGTATTTCTGTTAAATCAATTATCATTTCAACGATCAACTTCTCCCATAATAATATCTATGCTACCTAGTATTGTCATAATATCGGCCAATTTCATTCTTTTAACTAATTGAGGAAGAATTTGCAAATTTATAAAACCCGGCGGATGAATTTTCCATCTCCAAGGAAAACCATTTTGATCGCCTATTATAAAAATTCCTAATTCTCCTTTGGGGGCTTCAATTCTTACATAAAGTTCTTGTTTTGGCAATTCAAAACTCGGAGACGATTTTTTACTAATAAATCGATACTCAAACTCATTCCATTCTGGTTCTTTTTCTCTATCAAAGCAGCGGATTTCTAAATTTTCATATGGCCCGCCGGGAAGTCCTTCCAAAGCCTGTTGAATAATTTTTATGGATTCCACCATTTCACCAATTCGAACTAAATAACGAGCTAAAGAATCTCCTTCTTTTTGCCATTGAACTTCCCAATGAAATTCCTCGTAACATTCATAATTATCCACTTTACGTAGATCCCATTGTATTCCGGAAGCCCGAAGCATCGGTCCTGATAAACCCCAATTAATAACTTCTTTTACATCAACGACACCTACGCCCTCAACCCGTTCTAAAAAAATAGGATTTCGCGTAATAAGTTTTTGATATTCGGCAATACTTGTTAAAAAATAATCGCAGAAATCAGAACATTTATCTACCCAACCATAAGGTAGATCAGTCGCTACCCCCCCGATACGAAAAAAATTATGCATCATTCTCATACCTGTCGCAGCTTCAAATAGATCATATATGAATTCTCTTTCTCTAAAAATATAGAAAAAAGGGGTTTGTGCACCAATATCTGCCATAAAAGGTCCTAACCATAGTAGGTGAGAAGCTATACGGCTTAACTCCAACATGATTACTCGGATATAGCTGGCTCTTTTAGGTACTTGAATATTTCCCAACTGTTCAGGTCCATTTACAGTTATTGCTTCTGTGAACATAGTAGCTAAATAGTCCCAACGTGTTACATAAGGCAGATATTGTATAATTGTTCGGTTTTCCGCTATTTTTTCCATTCCTCTGTGTAAATAACCCAATATCGGTTCACAATCAATAACATCCTCACCATCTAGAGTAACAATAAGTCTAAGAACACCGTGCATTGAGGGGTGGTGAGGCCCCATATTGACTATCATGAAGTCCTTTCTTATAGTTGAGATATTCATAGGTTTTTGCTCGATTTATTCTTTTATGAATCGCTTAAAAAATAAAAGTTCATCAAAATTCAAGATCTAATAAATCGAATAATTGAAAATTACTCTTCAATTTAACGAATTTGTGACTGCCGAATATCAAACTGATTTATTAATTTTTTATACTGTATTCCATCTTTCTTTGACAAATAAGACAGTAATCTTTGCCGTTTTCCCAAGATTTTACGTAAACCTGTTTGGGATGAATAGTCTTTTGGGTGCAATTCAAAATGTGACGTAAGTCTTCGTATTCTATTAGTAAATTGGAATATTTGAAATTCAACCAATCCCGGGTTTTTTCCTTTTTTTTCTTGTGAAAGAACAGGTATAAATGAATTTTTTACCATAAAAAAATAAAAGTTTTCCCTTCTCCTCGTTTTTTTTGATAGATATTTTTATTGATCAGTAATTATAATGACACTAATTTTTCATTTTTTGATATAAATACGAAATCCTATTTTTTTTTATTTAGAAATGAAATCCATTGAATTTCAATAGATATAAAGGAAACTAGTTTGATAGATTCAAAAAAAATTGTATAAATTAGAAAAAAAAGAGAATTTTGTAAATTTAATTCTCTTTTTTTTTCTAATGTATACATCATTGAATGAAAATCAATGCCATACCAAAATGCGTGTATTTAGTTAGCATATGTATCTATCTATATATAGATACATATGCTAACTAGAAGACAAAATTAGATTAACAGATTTTAACACGCGGATACAAATGTATCCTTACTATACTGAAACGGCTTCCATTATGGGTATTAAACCAATAACGATTTATACAAGCTAAATCTTCTAATCGATATTTTGGCCAAAGAAAAATTTTGAAATTCATTAGTTTTTTTTTCTCTTTCTCATTTCTTTTTTTCGTCAAAACTTGAAAACCCTTTTTTACTTTATTTTCATTATCAAATATTGTGTTTCTATGTATACTATTTCTATTATTTGGATATAAACAAATTCTCATTCTCAACTCTCTACGACGTCTAGCGGATAAAATGTTTTCAGGAACAAGGAAATTTAAAATCTCTTTTTCGTTTTTTTCTGTTATCTTTTGATCTCTTGTTCTTGTAATGTATTTATAAAAAGATTTCTTATTAACATGAATTTTTTTTAAGTATTTTTTATCAATTTTACGTTTATTCTTATGAATTAATGAAAGATCCATCGTTTTAGACTTTAAAAATTGTTTATTATTTTTTCTAGACAAGCGAACTGGTTCGATAACAAATAATTCTTTTTTCCTCAATTTATTATTTTTATTTTTACTTAAGCCTGGAAGAGTTAAATTCTTCTGATTTTGAATTATCATAATATCTAGACCTAGTTCTCCTCTTTGAATAGAGGCTATAGTCATTTTTCTTAAATTTGTCAATCTAATCAGGAGACAATATACTTTGACATTGTGAAAGATGTTTTGACCTAAGAAATTTTTCCAGTTGAAATGGAAAATCAAAAAATTTCTTACTAAGAAATGAAGTTCTACCTCCATATTGTTCTTTACTTTTTTTTTCTTTATAACATAACTATTTTTTTCACTGCCCCTTCCTACAGCTACAGAATTTTTTTCAATATCTTCTTGTTTTTTCGATGCTCTAAAAACAGCTATTCTTTTTTTCTTTCTAGTAATATTCTTTTCACTAACATTTTTATTTACTTTAGAAACTTTAGAATGTAAATAAAGTAATTTTATTGGTATAATTTGCGAGTTACTCCTATATGCATTATAAAATATCACAAATTTGGAAAAGAACCAAAATTCTGGATTCGATATTGAACGATTTAATATTTCTCTATGGATTCCCATCCAATCCAAATATTTTCTATTCGAATTTTTTTCGATATCTATAATAATAGCATCTTCGTAATTCTTGATAAAAATATTACTTATTCTATCAAATAAGTTTTTTTTATACGTATTGTAATTAGAAGAAATCCATATGTTTTTATTTGATTGAAATAGGGATCTATATCCATAAATATATGAGTCTTTCTTATTTGCATAATTCATAAAATTATAGGATAAAAGATCGTATCTATATTGTTTTCGAATTTTTTTTTTTAATGCGGCTCCTTGTTGTTCTTTGTAAATAATTAATGGGCTTTTTCCATAGGAATCCCATTTGGTTAAATTTGGATTTTGAGCTACACCAAATTTAGTGATTCTATTTCTCCATTTTTGTGATAATAATTTGGACCATCTACTGTTAGATAAGTCATATTGATAATAATGATTCTTTAACCAATTTGTCCATTGATTTCGTTTAGAATTGAGCAGGTTCTTTTGTTCTAATTTAGAATGAACTATTCCTTGTGCTCCAAAAAAAGAATTCTTTATTTTATTTTTAACAAAAAAAAAATTTTTATGATATTCAAAAAGAAGTCTTAACTTATATATGTTTATGTTAATAATTCGAGTTTGTAACAAATTGAAAAAGACATATGCTTGTGACAAAAAGGAGACATCAAAATAATTATGTGAATTCAAATTCCTATTATGAAAATATTTGTGTAATTTTGAAATAAAGGGAATTATACTTTGATTTGTTTTATAAGTTCTTTCTGCATTTGTTTCATTACCGTAAATCCATTTATTTAAAAATTTTTTTGTTGATTCAATAAAAGGTTGTATATGGATCTTCGGAATACAAATGATATATAGAAAGATATCTAGGTATATTTTTTTGATGAAAAATTTCAAAAAAGAATGTGATTTTTTCGTTAATCTAATATGGATTCTTTTTAATATTTGCAAATTTTTTTTTTCGAATTCTATTCTTTTACTATCAGAAATTGTTTTGTTCGAATCAATATTTGTCTCTGAAATTACAAGTCCTCTTTTCTTTTCTTCTTTTTTCAGTTTTTTTATTTTTTTTATAACTACTTTTCTTTTAGTATTCAGATCCTTTATCTTTTTTTTTTTCAATGCAAAATTTGTCGACTTTATCGATTGAATTGAAATGGTTGCTTCATCAATTTTGTTTTCGCTCAATTCATCTAGTTTTTTGGGTTTCCATTGAATAAACAGAGATTCAAAAAATTCTTTTCTTTTTTTCGTGAGGAATACTATACTTTTTTTTAAACTTTCCATAATACGGTTGATGATCCATTTTGCTTTTTCTATTACGATATTTAGAAACAATTTGAATTTTTCACTGAAAACTTTTAGAACTCGAAAAGTGAAAAATTCAAACTGTTTCGTTTTTTTTTTTAGTTCTTTTAAAATGGGGTCGAAAAATGAAAATAGATTTTTCGGGGAACTAGAAAAAGGCAATTCGACTTCCATCCCCCAAACTGTTAAAAAACAAAAGTTCTTTTTTTTCTTTGAATCTTTTTTCTTTTTATTACATCGTATTTTATATTTATGCCAAGGTTTTAGATGAAAAGGAAATACTATTTTTATCTGAATCCCATCTGTTAGCCATTTTTGAGGAAACTCTCTTTCGGATAATTGAACGCCGTTATATGTGCATTTAATATACCTTTCTCTCTTCCAATCCCTATAATCTTCGGACCATTCTGGAATTTGGAAAAATAGTATACGAATCATATTTTTAATTATTATCAATGAAGGTAATAGAATATATTTCCTAATAATGCATTGAGTTATTAATAAAACACCTCTTATTACTTGAGCAAAGATAATGCTATCCCAGGCTTCTGCTATTTCTATACGTTTTCTTTCCTCATTTCCTTTTTTTTTTTCCTCCTCTTTTTTCGGACTTTTTTTTGTTTTTTCCTCTATATAACCTAAAATTTTAAATTCTGTCTTTTTTCGAATCCAAATTTTTAACTTCAAAAAGATTTTCATTGATTTGAAAGTATCAAAAGAAAAGAATAATGATTTTTCAATTTTATCCAAAAAAAGAGGCGAATGCACCCTTTTTTGAAAAAATTTCCAAGTAACTGTTTTACGTCTTTGAGCACGGATAGATCCTTTGATTATGTCTCTCCGAAAATCCGACTGTTGGGAATAACGTCTTAAAGCCAATTCGTTTTTTTTTTCAGTATTTTCAGTATTTTCAGTATCTCCAAGATCATTATAAGTATTGTATTTCTTAAAAAATTTAGATTTATTAGTCAAAATGACTACACGTTTGGCTTTTCTAG
>NC_009259.1:140000-150285 GCF_000499845.2 Phaseolus vulgaris
GATCTCTTTGCTTCGGAACAAAACAATTCGAATTAGGCTCGGTCAACTGGAATGTGTATTATCGATATAGGGGATCTTTCAATTGAGAAGATCCATCGACCTGAGACGAAGAGAAAGAAAGGTCTATCTATTTTTTTTTTTTGAGTGATTCAGTGAAACCAATGATTCGTTATTGGAGCAGATAGCAACAACTATCTCATCTGGGAAAAGCCATCTTTTTCTCAACAATGTCTTTGTCATTTGATCCAATAGCGCTTCGTTAGATAGGAACAGATTTGATAAATATTGATAACTCTCAGATAGAGTATTAGAAGGGAAAAATCCTTTAGATGATGAACTATTGATTCTAAGCCATCTCTGGCAATGAATCAACAATTCAAAATGCTTTTCTTGCGTATTCTTGATAAACCAGTGTTTATATATAGATGTAGGAAGATCTGTTTGGGAAGTAAGAAGTTCCCTTGACATCTCTTCATCTGTAAAGAATTGTCGATGTGAAAACACAGAGACAAAAGGCTGATCTTTGAATAGGAAAAAGAGTGGATCCGCGGGGTCCCAAATGAATTGGCTTATTCGAAAAAAGCCCTGTTCTTTGGAAGATCTATCTCGTGTCTGGTACTGCATGGTTCCACCCTGCAAGAACTCTGAATCATTCTCTTGAAGCTCATCCTCTTCATCATAAATGATCCGCTTGTCCCGAAATGACCTGGCCCAATAGGGAAATCCCAATGAATTGGGCCTTTCAATACAATCAAATAGAAAGCCCCAAGGGCGCCATATTCTAGGAGCCCAAACGATGTGATTGAAAAAATCCTCCTCTATCTGTTGCGGGTCGAGGACTCCTCCCCGTTCTTCAAACTCCGATTCATATTTTTCATAGAGAAATCTCTGATCAACGATAGAATAAGATCCATTTTGAATCCTATTTAAGGGATTCCTTGGTTCGGACCGAAGAAGCAATGTCACTCGATCCTTATCAAACTGACTGCAATCTTTTTCTGTACGTGAGGATCCCACCAGAGCGCCTTCTACTTCTAATAGGCCATGAACTAGATCAGAATTATTCTCAACGAGTCCATAAGATGTGATCCCATTTTTTTCATCAGGTCCGGGTAGAGACCAAAGGTCTTGAGCGACCGATCCGGCAGAACAACTCAAAAGGTAAAGAAGTATCGTTAATTTCTTCATACTCGTTCCAAGTTCGAAGTACCATTTGTACAAATAAGAATCCCCCCCGTCACATGATTTCTTCTTCATATAGATAGAGATAGGATCTATGGAGCAATTACTTAGAAGTACATTTTGTGAAACAGCCCTTCCTATCTGATAGAAAAGGATCCCATGATCCTGAACCGATCTTACCTGAGATCGGAAATCCCAAGTTTGTCTATGAAGAACAGAGCTAATTATATTAGTGTCTATGATGGATTTTTTTTGTATAATACTAATCGATAGGGCCTCATTGTTAAGTGCTACAAGATCTCGTACATTTGAACCCATCGTTGTGGACCCGAATCCATTAGTATGGGACATTTTCTTTTCCAAGTGAAATCCCCTAGTATATGAAAGAGTGAAAAAGTGTTTTCGTTGTTGTGGAATAAGAAGCCTTCGTATCTTAATGCATGTATTGAATTGATTCGGAGCTATTAGAGCTGGATCTACTTTTTGGGGAATATGAGTCGAAGCAATAACAAGAATATTTCTAGTGGAACATCTTTCACAATCCCTGGAGAGATAGTTCACTAAAAGACCGAGGGATAAGTAATTCGACTCATTCACATCCAGATCATGAATGTTAGGAATCCATATTATGCAAGGAGACATTGCTTTTGCTAATTCGAAGTGAAAGGTGATATAAAATCGGTCTATTTCTGGCATCATATCCATAGTTAGCGTATTCATCATAGTTAGAAGCTCCAGCTCTATATCAAGGTCACGGTCGATATCGTCACTATCGTCACTATCATCAATATCGTCACTATCATCAATAAGAAAACCCTTAGGCTTGTTATCCAGGAACTTGTTCAGAAATACTGTAATGAAAGGAACATAGGAGTTTTTCGCTAGGTATTTGACCAAATAGGATCGTCCAGTTCCTATAGAACCTATCACTAAAATACCCCTACTAGGGGGAGGTAGGGCTAAGCGGAGCGAAAAGGGTTTTCCATGAGATGGGAAATGAAAACTATTAGCCCCCCACAAGGTTTGTGAATAAGTAATTGTCTGATAATTAGCAAGGAATATATGTCTTTCTACTAAACAGGATGTATTGAATTCATAAATCATTAGATACTTTTTATGAATGTCAACTAAGTATCGTAAGTAAATTGCTCCCGGTTGTTCACTTATTTGATAACCAGAGTTATTCTTTGATAAAAGATCACTATGAGTAAGACTCAATAGAATTTGATCAATCCTTTTTTCTGTTGTTAAGGTAGAAAACTGAACCAAGAATTCTTTTTCTTTATCATCAATCGAATCAGTGTTCGAGACCCAGGATTCTATTTGATCATCAATCCAATCACCATTCACGTTTTTTATTTTTCTTATCAAGGAATAGATTGCTTTACTTGGATGACTTAGATGTCTCGTATTTCTCGAAAAAGCGATTCGATTGATGGGATTTGGTATAATACTTATGAGATCGATGAGATTCCAAGATTTATTCTTAGAACGTATGGATTTGACCCCATAAGCGGGACCACCACCCCATAGCATGTTGCCACCAAAAGCAAAACTCCGTATTTCTTCTAGAGAATCTCCTAATTGTTCCAGAGCAACTAGAAAGAGATTCTTTAACCAGAAAGAATTCAGTTCAGATGTAGGATACCTATCCAGAAGTTTTCGCAACTCAATCATGTATGATGGAATCATCAAAGATTTTACCTTTTCGAACTCTGTCTGTAACTCACTATAGACTCGAGAAACAAAGAGAAGATGTGTACGAACGAGATATCCAGCAACAAGGAGAAGGAAAAGGATTGAATAGAAGAACTCCTGAACATTTAGCGATCTCAGATGTGTCGATATCAATAGTAACTCATTATTTCGATGAGTCATTTCTTCGGACAGAAGAAGATTATGGAAACAATTACCCGGAATCTCACTTATCAGATTCCATTGTGGAAGACACAATGGAATCTGACGAATTCGCCATAATATATCTGACCCATGCATAATATCATGAAAAATGGATACAAATTTTTGGCTGCTACTTAGTATCGGCAATAGGTCTGAAAAAGTATCTAAAAATATGAAATTTAGATATTTGTACCCCGTCGAGGTAAGGAACCATGGTATATATGTTTGGAATAGATTCCATTTTGAGAGAGTTGAAAAAACACTATCTTGTTGAAAGGTTCTATACATCTGACCTTTCTCAAGGCATTTTTGTAGACAAGAACTCCGTTTTTTCCTTTTTTCGGATGGTAAATATTTCTCAGAACATGGAGTGTGAATCCAACCCATGTTTGAATTGAAATTGAGATACTGATACAAGTTCTTCCCTTCTGAATCAGGTATATTCATATCTGAAAGAGGTTGACAATAAGTTTTTTCAAAATGGACTATTTGTCCCTCTGTTAGAGGTGTTCCAGAAATGTCTGCGATCGAGTAAATAGCTCCACGAACGAATGGATCGTATCGAATTGGAAAATGGAAAGATTTGTAGAAGTTATACCCTTCGTCGCCACTTTGCGGAAAATCGTTAGGTATCAATATGTTAGATACCTGTAACTCGATTGGTGAAATAGTATCTCTCTTCAAAAAAGCATGTTTTTTTTGACCATCGCAAAAAGAAAAGATTTTGTTGCGAATGAACAAGATTTTGAGGAATTGTCCATACGTAAAATCATAATTATTGATACGGGCCTTTTCCACATAAAAAGGGAATCTTTTGTTACAATAGAAGCAGAAGTGATATTGATTATTCAAGAATCGAAGTTGATTTGCTTTATAAAAATAGTATATCAATGAACTTCTATGAAATGGTTTCACGGGATTCAGCCAATTGTCTGGATCGTGGGATATCATTGAGAAATAGGAATCTGTGTTATCAAAAGATTTCCTGCGATTCTTTCTAGTATGGAATGAGTCAATCATCCACTTTGGTATCTTATTGAACAAAAATGGTGATATTGTTCCTCCATTGATCAAGAATTTCGATTTTTGGGAAGTATCTTGGTCATCCAATAATAAGGGTTTCCTTTTTTTCAAATGAAAGATTTGAAGACCTATTGATTCTAATAACTGATTACAGAGTGGATCATTCGGACCTTTCAATTCATAGATGTGGATCTCGGACCTATGAATGGAGATACCCCCAAAACTCACAAAGAAAAAAGAAGGAAGTGAGTTAGACAAAAAGAGAAGAAACTTGGGCAAAAAAAGAAGTAACTTGGACAAAAATAAACAAAGTGACTTAGACAAATCTTTTTTGTCGATAACCTCAGACCAATCAATCGAATATTGATTAATATGTAATCGATCGAACACTACTTGAAGGCTATTCTGCTCAGAAATGAAATAGTCCAAATGTTCCTGGAAATTCTTGCTCCCATTGGACCATTTGTATCTATATGCATTAGGATCCCAATTCATAGATCTCTCCGTTCGAGAAATCAAAATAAGAGGATCGAACCATTTCTTCTGACTCTTTTTCAAATTTGAGAAATGTTGGTTGATCGTGTATTTCATTCTAGTTCGATGATTCAGAGTATCATTTCCTATTTGATACCTTTGAATTCCATATTCGAAGTTGCAATTGAATCGATTCAATACATTTCTTATGTAAACATGGGTGCTATATTGGATTTGAATCAGATTTCGGATCAATCTATATTGATTGACTGCCTCCATTATGTTGTTGCTAGCAAATACAACTATTTTAGGTTTTGGATCTTCCAAATTATTCCCGCAAGAGGTCTGGACCCATTTTTTTATGATCCTTCGATAAAAAGATTCATTCTGTTCATAAAAAAGAGGAGGTAGAACCAATAAAGAGTGCTTTTTCGATTCATCCCTGGAGTTCAATAACTCATTCAAGAAATGTTTTTGATCCAATCCGGAGGAATCAATAGAAAAATCAAATTCCTTATGATACACCAGATCCGGCTCGGTTATTGATAGAGTGAATAGATCTGCCATTTCTTGAAATAGATCTTCTGATTCAAAATCGTGGTGTAACGTGTATCTCCCCCTGTTCCGGTCATGGAATAGATGAAAGAAACCCCAAAATGGATTTTTGTTCAAGAATGAAATCTTATTGGAACTGTCCAATTCATCCTTTGGAACCATATCACATCCTCGATAGGATGAAATAGGATGAATTGAGACGGTATTTTGTAAGTACATAATTATCTTGAATAAATTCACTATTTCTTTCTTTTCCGATCGCCTGGAAAGAGCAAGATGTTTCTTTTGTTCTTTTTTCAACAATTTCTGATCTCTAGTAGACCTATCAGTAGGATTCGAACCCAGATGAAGTTCTGACCATCTGTCAGAGAAAAAAGAACGAGTGGCTCTTGCAGGATTCCCAAGAAATTCTTCGATTTCTTCCGGAAGCAGATGATTATTCATCTGCTTCTCACGTTCCATGAATAGTCGGCACATTGAGGAATATCCAGAAAGGTTTTTAAGGAATCGCTCTGATTCTATCTCTGTTCGTTCCGTTTGAAGAAAGGAAGGATCCCAACAAAGAATCGATCTTTCTTTTAGTTGTTGAATCTCTCTTTGATTGATCAATGTGTGATATTTCGAATCCTCATTCCTAATGGAATCGAAAGAATCCTTGGATTGATCAGAAGATCCTTTCAATTGGCTAGAATCCGTTACTTGAATGAAACTAGATCTCGTGGAATCATATTGAAGATTTGATGATACATTCCGTACCTTGCTAAAAAACCGATCCTTGTTTCCCAACCACACATTGTCTAACCAAATCCAATTCTCTTGTGACATGTTCCTCAAAAAATCCGATTCGTGCGGACTCTTCCCCCAACTAACGAAGAGATCTTGACGGAATTGCCACATATGAAATTGAGCACAATTTTGCAAAGAAATAGCCCGCTTGTTTCTCAAGAAGAGATGCGAAACATGCTCAATATCATTTGATTGAATAATTGACCCAGTCCCTTGTTGTTTGAAGAAACCCTCCACTTCCTTTGGTATTTTTTCACGAAAAGCAAACATGAGATAATAAATCCAGTCTTTCACTAAGATTTCGAATAGCTGTCCCGAATTCAAGTTGATTATGTTTCGCCTCTTTCTCGGGGAAAGACGATCAAAAAATTCCCAATCATGGTCCTTACGGATCGGATCATCCATATAATATACAAAAAGGAACTCCAGATATTTGATATCTTTCTCTTTGAATGAGATCTCAATTCCAGCGATGGTTTCATTAGATATCTTACAACTAGAATAGCTCTTTTTTCCTATCCAGTTCCTCCACCACCGCGAACCCCAGTTAAATTCAGGCATGATATACTTTTTAGTTATTGGGAGAACCCGAGTACTCTCTTTCGGATCCAGGAAAGAACTCTCAGAGATCTTTTTTCCTTTTGGAAGATACAGGAGCGGAACAATCAACCTATTGATATTGGAAGACTCAGATGATTCTTCCAATGTATCATTTTTGGGTCCAATGGAATTCATAGGTATAGGAAGAAGCCTTGTCAAATAGGGATTTTTTCTTTCGACCATTTTTCGATTGTTAATACGATATATAAGGACCGCTACTACAAAGAGTACTACATACTTGATCGTGAAATATCGATTGCTTGTTGAACCCTGTGAATTGCGTGAAAGTAGGATACTCCAAATTCGGGAGTCCAAGAGTTTTATAAAACTCTCTTGATGGAAAAAAATATGAATGAGAAATCCCGCTGAATTGAATTGGGTCCATGAATCTAAGAAATAGCGAGAATTCTTGATTTCTTTCAATATCTCTCTCAATTCGAAAATCCAGGATTTGAATTGATGTCCTTTCATCGAATCCTCCTAATTGCATTGATTTATCCGAAAGATTTCACTTCAATTGGAATTTGGTTATTCACCATGTACGAGGATTCCCGCTAAGCATCCATGGCTGAATGGTTAAAGCGCCCAACTCATAATTGGCGAATTCGTAGGTTCAATTCCTACTGGATGCACGCCAATGGGACCCTCCCTCCAAAAAGTCTATCGGATTTTTGTTCAAGAATGAAATCTTATTGGAACTGTCCAATTCATCCTTTGGAACCATATCACATCCTCGATAGGATGAAATAGGATGAATTGAGACGGTATTTTGTAAGTACATAATTATCTTGAATAAATTCACTATTTCTTTCTTTTCCGATCGCCTGGAAAGAGCAAGATGTTTCTTTTGTTCTTTTTTCAACAATTTCTGATCTCTAGTAGACCTATCAGTAGGATTCGAACCCAGATGAAGTTCTGACCATCTGTCAGAGAAAAAAGAACGAGTGGCTCTGTATCAATGGAATCTCATCATCCATACATAACGAATTGATGTGGTATATTCAAATCATAACATATGAACAGTAAAAACTAGTATTTTAATTGAGACTAGAACTCATAGGGAAGAAAATATATTTATGAATGGAATAAAATATGCAGTATTTACAGACAAAAGTATTCGGTTATTGGGGAAAAATCAATATACTTTTAATGTCGAATCGGGATCAACTAGGACAGAAATAAAGCATTGGGTCGAACTCTTCTTTGATGTCAAAGTAATAGCTATGAATAGTCATCGACTCCCGGTAAAGGGTAGAAGAGTACGACCTATTATGGGACATACAATGCATTACAGACGTATAATCATTACGCTTCAACCGGGTTATTCTATTCCACCTCTTAGAAAGAAAAGAACTTAAATCAAAATACTTAATAGCATGGCGATACATTTATACAAAACTTCTACCCCAAGCACACGCAATGGAGCCGTAGACAGTCAAGTAAAATCCAATCCACGAAATCATTTGATCTATGGACAGCATCGTTGTGGTAAAGGCCGTAATGCCAGAGGAATAATTACCGCAGGGCATAGAGGGGGAGGTCATAAGCGTCTATACCGTCAAATTGATTTTCGACGGAATGAAAAAAACATATATGGTAGAATCGTAACCATAGAATATGACCCTAATCGAAATGCATCCATTTGTCTCATACACTATGGGGATGGTGAGAAAAAATATATTTTACACCCCAGAGGGGCTATAATTGGAGATACCATTGTTTCTGGTACAGAAGTTCCTATAAAAATGGGAAATGCCCTACCTTTGAGTGCGGTTTGAACTATTGATTTACGTAATTGGAAGTAACCAACTAGGTTTACGGCGAAACCTAGAAATCGATCACTGATCCAATTGGAGTACCTCTACAGGATAGACCTCAACAGAAAACTGAAGAGTAACGGCAGCAAGTGATTGAGTTCAGTAGTTCCTCATATAAAATTATTGACTCTCGAGATATAGTAATATGGAGAAGACAAAATTGTTTCAAGCACCGACAGAACCGGAAGCACCCTTTGTTTCAAACAGGGGAGGGCGGGTTATTCACATTTCATTTGATGGTCAGAGGCGAATTGAAAGCTAAGCTGTGGTAATTCTAAGGATTCCCCCTGGGAAAAAGAGAGATGTCTCCTACGTTACCCGTACCATGTGGAAGTAGCGACGTAATTTCATAGAGTCATTCAGTCTGAATGCTACATGAAGAACATAAGCCAGATGAAGGAACGGGAAGACCTAGGATGTAGAAGATCATAACATGAGCGGCAGATTTGGATTCCTATATACCCACTCGTGCGGTACTTCATTGTGCGATATATAGAAGATCCATCTGTATAGATATCATCATCTACATCCAGAAAGCCGTATGCTTTGTAAGAAGCTTGTACAGTTTGGGAAGAGGTTTTTATTGATCAAAAAGAAGAATCTACTTCAACCGATATGCCCTTAGGCACGGCCATACATAACATAGAAATCACACTCGGAAAGGGTGGACAATTAGCTAGAGCAGCTGGTGCTGTAGCGAAACTAATTGCAAAAGAGGGGAAATCGGCCACATTAAAATTACCTTCTGGGGAGGTCCGTTTGATATCCAAAAACTGCTCGGCAACAGTTGGACAAGTGGGAAATGTTGGGGTAAACCAGAAAAATTTAGGTAGAGCCGGATCTAAATGTTGGCTAGGTAAACGTCCTATAGTAAGAGGAGTAGTTATGAACCCTGTAGACCATCCGCATGGGGGTGGTGAAGGGAGGGCCCCAATTGGTAGAAAAAAACCCGCAACTCCTTGGGGTTTTCCTGCACTTGGAAGAAGAAGTAGAAAAAGGAAGAAATATAGTGATAATTTGATTCTTCGTCGTCGTACTAAATAGTAGAGAAAATAGAAATTGTTTCTTCGTCTTTACAAGAAAAAGGAGTAATTAACTGTGACGCGTTCACTAAAAAAAAATCCTTTTGTAGCGAATCATTTATTAAGAAAAATAAATAAGCTTAACACAAAAGCGGAAAAAGATATAATATTAACTTGGTCCAGAGCATCTACCATTATACCTACAATGATTGGCCATACCATTGCTATCCATAATGGAAAAGAACATTTACCTATTTATATAACAGATCGTATGGTAGGCCATAAATTAGGAGAATTTTCACCTACTCTAAACTTCCGAGGACATGCGAAAAATGATAATAGATCTCGTCGTTAACGTTCATTTTCACATCCATTTTGAAAGAGGAATGCATAAATCCATAAATATTACAAAATTGAATTATTAGGAAAATGAAGTTCAACTCATTTCTTTTAGAATTCATGAAATTCATGAAATAATGAATAATAATAAAATTCTTTTTTCATTCAGAATTCAATCAATTCAATAAAATATTCAATTGATTTGTAAAAATAGACTCTTATGATAAAGAAGAACCTCTATACAGAAGAACCTGTATACAGAAGAACCTCTATACAGAAGAACCTCTATACAGAAGCCTTGTCTTTTGGTCAAATAAAAAAAAGGTTCATGTCTATTTACAACACAAAGTACAAATAGTAATTGATGTGATTTGTACATAAATAAAACATTATGATACTAGAACTATAATTTCTATTTGCTTTAGTTGAATATCTTCTTTTATTCGATTCGATTTTTTGAATTGTTTATTTGACAATAGTCGATGCTAGTCACAATAGAAATTTCAACGAACTTAGTCAATGAGCTATAATGAGTTATAAAGATATATCTATAGATAAAAAAGACACAAATAAAAACATTTTATGTAA